>NW_025203778.1:0-314 GCF_004010195.1 Chiloscyllium plagiosum
CAGAAGGAAAGTAAACAGGTTAGAAAACGGGATCAGTTCCTGTGGATTGGAGGGTGGTTCATGTTGTACCACTTTTTAAGAAAAGTGGGAGAGAGAAAGCAGGACATTATAGACCAGTTATTCTGACCTCAGTGGTGGGAAAGATGCTGGAGTCTATTATAAGGATGAAATTACGACACATCTGGACAGTAATAACAGGATTGGTCAGAGTCAGCATGGACTTATGAAGGGGAAATCATGCTTGATTAATCTTTTGGAATTTTTTGAGGAAGTAACTCTGAAGATGGACGAGGGAGATCCAGTAGATGTAGTGT
>NW_025203778.1:975-5022 GCF_004010195.1 Chiloscyllium plagiosum
GCTGATGGGTGAGTGCCGAACCAGAGGACATAGCTTAAAAATACGGGGTAGACCATTTAGGACAGAGATGAGTATAAATGTCTTCACCCAGAAAGTGGTGACTGTGTGGAATGGTCTGCCCCATAGGACAGTGGAGGTCCAGTCTCTAGATTCATTTCAGAAAGAGTTGGATAGAGCTCTCAAGGATAGTGGAATCAAGGGTTATGGAGATAAGGCAGGAACAGGATACTGATTATGGATGATCAGCCATGATCATATTGAATGGTGGTGCAGGCTCGAAGGGCAGAATAGCCTACTCCTGCACCTATTGTCTATTGAAATACAGGTATAGAGAATAACGAGTGGCAGAGAGAAAGGAGATAAATGTGTTAGAGTGGAATGCAGAGCAGAGAATGGAGAGAGAATTCTGCGTGAGAGAATGATTAATGAGGGACAGTGAAAGAAGATGAATGTGTTCAAGAGGAAAAACAGGAATAAAGACTAATGAAAGAGCGATACATGGAAAAAGAATTGGAGTAAGAGAGATTGGGCAATGAGAGTGAAAGAGTGTTTGAAGAGAGAATGAATCGTATATTGTTTGACATAGGTGAGGGAGTAAAAATAACAGCGTTCCAGATAGAAACAGCGACAGAGACATTAATGAGGGAGGTGAGAGAAATTAATAAAGTGTGAAAAGAAAATCAACAGCACAGATAGATAGAGAGAACCTCAGTGTGATCTATTTTGTTACTGATATCCTCGGATGTAGTTCAGCAAATGTCAGCTCGAGGATTGTACATTACTCTATCGTCGTAATGATCCTGGTTTCTTACATTCATGTCGAAGCGTTTTTGTGAAGTAACATTTTCACAGTGAGGTCTGAAATTGTATCAAGGCAGAGTGATAGAAAATCCTTCGGCGATAGGGATGCAATAAGATGGCGTCGGGATCTCAGATGTTGGGGAGAGAAGAAGGACATCTCACAGATCAGTACCCTCTGAAAGCACATCATCATTGTCTTCACTCACCCTTCATTACATTTCATTCACAAGAAGTGGTGCACATTGGCCGGTCCACCATTTGTTGTCCATCCCTATTTCCGCCCCTTGAGAAGAGAATGTGGCTGAACTCCTTCTTGAACTGCAGTGGTCAGTGTGCTGCACGCAGACTAACAATAAGCCGCCTGTGAAGTAGTTAGACAATTTTGACCCAGTGACTTTGAAGGAACTCTTGAAATATTTCACTGACCTTTCATTCCTATTCATTCACTTAAAATGAGAGCCACCTATTCGGCCAACATTTTTGCTCTCCATCATTCCCCTTGAAAAGGAGGTGGTGGACTGCGCTCTTGAAACAAAGCAGTCTGTGTGCTCTGTGTAGACCCATGATTCCATATGGGAGGGATTCCAGAATTTTAACCTGTGACAGTGAAGGAATGCGATACACTTCCAAGTCACAATGGTGAGTGGCTTGGAGAGGTGTGATCCCATGCGTCTGCATTTCTTGTCCAACTGGATGGAAATGGTCACGGGACACAAAGGTGCTCAATCAGGAGTTCTGGTGAATTTCTGATGTGCACCTTGTGGAAGGTACACACTGCTACCGAGATTTGGTGGTCGAGCGAGTATTATGTATGTGGATGTTCTCTCAATCAATTGAACTTTTTTTCCCTGAATCGAGTCTCTTGAGTGTAATTGCAGCTGCAAAAATCCAGGCAAGTGGGTTTCACGCAACTCAGTTGTGCCTTCTCGATGGTAGATAGATTTTGCGAGTTGCGAGAGTTGGAGGTGAGTGGAGGGGAGAGTAAGGAGCTAAATTAGCCGCTGCAGGATTACTCACCTCTGAGTCGCACTTCAGCCACTGTATTGACATGGCTGGTCCAGGTTAGTTTCTGGCTCAATTTTCAGACCCAGGATGATGGTAGATGAAAGCTGTGGGTGGCAGGGTGGGGAATGGGTGGTTGTCAGTGTGTAATACAATGTAGATACCATTGAACGTCAAGTGGGAATGGTTTGATTTTCTCTTAATGGTAAGCTTCAGGACATTAAATGTTGGGAGGGAGCAAATCAGTGAGTATAACACAATTGAAGTCTAAGTGGCTACAAGTACTGAAGGACTGAGAATGGGGCCAACTCGGAAGGCTATGAGTGGGATAAGCGGGGAAGGCATGAACAGATAACCTGAAAGATAATTGGGTTTATGAAAGTGTCTGTCAAACAGGCTGGTTGTTGGGCTTATGGGCTGCGTCAGCAATCCGTTTTCCCTTTGTAGTTTTTAACCAATGATGCTAACGTGTTTGTTGATTCTGGCCATTTAACAAAGTTACGTTGGCCTTGTTTATATTGAAGAGGGATCGTGAAGACAGAGTTTCTGATATGTCTGTAGAGGGCTACTTTCAATAGTAGGAGGGAATTTGCAAGTTCTCCCTGTTCATGATATTTTCTAGTTTGTTCATTTTTAGAAGGTTGTTAGAAATACCCTGGTAACAGAGAAACAGCTACAACAAAAAGATGTTCCATGCTTTAACAGATGTTTATCAACAGCTTTCTCTCTGAAAGCTCTCCTGTACGTATGAACCTGAGTTTGAATTTGCCTTTTGCAAAGTGGTGCGTTTTGAGATGTTTCAGAAATTGGAACAGCTCCCTCGCTAACTTGCAATAGAGGCGTTTGGGTTTTCAACTACGTGAAGTTATTCAAAATTCTGTTTTCATTCTGTTCCTGTTTCATACGTAGTATTCAAACAAATTTTGTTTTCCATTAAAACGTACTGTTTGATCAGCTGCATCACTCCTGGAATTTCCACTGTCCATCCGCCTAAGAAAGAATGTTCGGCACTGGTGCGTCACCTTAAAATACTTTGAGGGAGTCTGGCCTTCTCCATAACAGATGTCAACCTGATTAGAACTGTTCCATACTTCTTTCTCATTCAGGACACAACTGGCACACATAGGCTGCATCCAGTGTCTGACATGCTTCTCTAAAGTTCAATCTCGGTCTCAGAGAGATGTTAGCAAATATGACAGTCTCCAAACCTCCAAGAGAGACTAATCCCAATTCAGACATTCCTGAGAAGGTTTAGGTGCCGTTAACACTGACATATGTCAATCCCCCCCCGGCCAATGCCACTCCCCTCGGTTTCAGGATACAAACAAAACTGCATTTGTGATCACCTGCGTCTAAATTCACACACGTGTCATGGTACAGATCTGGCGAAACAACTGGGGAATCGGCATTCTATCTATTTTGGCTGGATAGGTTCAGGAAGGACAGGGGGTAATGAAGAGAAATATGTGCCGTTTTGGAAGGACTCTCTCTCAGTTGTCCACACTGAACATGGGACTTCAAATTTAATGTGCAGACCTGACACAGAACTCCCGGACCACACACTGAACACAGACCCCACACAGAAATTAAAGACCTCATATTGAAAACAGATGCACCACATTCTTGTGTTGTGTTGCTGATTCTCCATATGTGTTGGTCTATATGTTAATATGTATGCCGCTGTTTACGTATGTGTGTGTGCTGTGTAAGTTTGCATATGTAGCTGTTACTGGGAACGTGTTGTTTAACGTGTGTCTGTGTGTGTGTGTATGTGGAGCGAGTGTGTCTATGTGTGCGTGGATCAGCCTCTTTCTCTATCTACTTATCCACGGCTATGATTCCACGTATGTGTCTTTATCTGTGTTGCTATGTGCTTCAAGATGTGTGTGTCTATCTTGTGTGTATTTGCGCATTCATGCATGTAACAATGATTGTGTTCTATTGTGCACCTCTGTTCAATGGAGTCTCTGCAATAGACTCATAGAGGCAGAGAGTTTTACAGAACGGAGACAGGGCTTTTGATCGAAACTGGTCCTTGCCAATGAAAACATCCAACCACGCGGAGCACAGTTCCTTGCAACTGGTCCATACACACCAATTTCCTACCCAGGTATTTGTCCAAATGACGTATACTTGTTGTTAACGCACCCACCTCAACCACTTCCACGGCAGCTCACTTCATATGCGTACAATCCTCTGTCTAAAAAACTCCTCAGTTTCCCTTTTTACGGTTTCCTCTCGAAC
>NW_025203778.1:5634-8896 GCF_004010195.1 Chiloscyllium plagiosum
AGGTACCTGCATATAGTTCCAGGTAAATACTCGGTGTCACGAATGATGCCCAAAATTACGTTACTTCCTCGTTACAGAAGGAGCAGAAACATTTCTCCTTATGGGCACGTTCGACTCTGAGGGTTGTCATTCCAATCACATTTCTTCTTAAATCTGGTGTGTGTGTGTGTGTTTCTTTGTGCCTGTTTGAAAGTCTGTGTGTCTGTGCATGTTTGTATGTCTATGTGTTTATTTTTGCATGTTTCAGAGTGTGTGCGCGTGTGTGTATGTGTATGTTTGTGTGTGTTATGTTTGTGTGTATGTGTGTGCATGTGTTTGTGTGTGTGTGTGTGTGTGTCGTTGGAGCCGTCATTTTGTATTATGCAGTGAACTACTGACCTCTTTCTCTGCCCCTCTGACTGAATCCCGAAAGGTTTTCGATGAAATCTACTGCTGACGGTGCATGGTTTCCGGAGGCCACAAAGGAAGGCATTTCGACACTTTGAACACCCAGAGATATTCAGACCTGCGCATGCTCCCAAACGCACGCAGATAAACGAATATGGTGTCATGCAGATATTGCATTCACGAATTGAAGCGAAATCAGAGCACACAAGGAACAGTTCCCTGTCATCCTCGTACTCTCAATCCGAAGGAACTGAAGGCAAACACAGCTGATCAGTCCCATAGGTGCAGTTAAATATCTGAATGGACTGGGCCAACCCTTCATTAGAAAATGGAGGAATCAATATTTGATCTAAACACCAAAATTTCAAAGCTTCAATGTCTGCTCCTCGTTCTTACAGTGGTTAGCAACCCGGTCTGTATCATGGGCGTTTTGGATTCAATTCACTGGGCAGGCAAGTCGAATGAGTTCATTGAAATAATGAAAACATGACACTGGAATTAGATTTTCAAATTGAAAATCATTCCGGTTATTGGAATTTGTCATGCCCATCAAGATTTTACATCGGAAACAGACATGGTGAATTTTCGTTTGAATCAGGGATTGCAGTCGGACACAATCCCCTGAGAAGAAACACACAGCTCTGCAAATTCCAGTGACAAGCTTCATAAGTGTTTTCATACGGAAATGGGACTGAATCGACATTTCTGCAAACCCAATGAACTGTTTGCTGGAACAAGATGGTTTTGAACCGAGTGACACCAGTCATTTTCGAGTTATGTTGCGATATCTGGCAGAATTCACGCATAATCTGATAGATATTGAGTATCTTGTAAGTAGTGACGAGGACAAGACACAGTAACCCAGATTGTAACCTCTGCCTTTATTTTCTTTAGTTTTGTTAACTTTTGCATGGTAACTGTGCATTATCCTGTGCATTATTCACAGACACTAATTTTGTTTCTTCCCTTCTCCCATTTGTATTGAAGTATTGAAGATGGAATTTAAGTCCCTTCCAGTAAAATTAAACGTATGGACATAATTCATCAAGAATGCAAAAAATAAGAGTGACCTGAGTGCTGAGTGAATCTCAAACTTGCATACATGACAGGAGAATTTGAACTACATAATACACACTAACAGAGAGTATGATTCAGAGACAGAATGAATCTCGCGATCAGTATATGTCCAGCAACAGAATCCCACAGTTATATGCAATCATGAATCTGACAGTGAGAGATAGGGAGAAACAGCAGAATGCTATTTCGTGCAGAAGGAAGTCCATATTCACTTGCACTATCCGTGATCGACACAAATATGCAGAAACCGCTGGAATTATCAAACGCAGGGCACTTTGCACAAATGCCAACAATTGACCATTTAATTAATCTCTGAACCACAACATTCCGATTGTAAAAACGGTCTGACATTGAAGGGAACGAATTATTAAACAATATTAAATATTGTGTTTTATCGAGCTCGTATCCATCCCTGCCATTCCCAAATTGGCCTGTACAATGTCATTAAGTAATATGCGCATGCACGTCTCCAATATGCAATCTTCATTGTTCAGGACTGTGAATACTTTTATTGGCCGTAATTCACATTTCTGACAGAGTTGGACAAGTTTACATTTCTTTCAGTATTACAGACAGAGGGCATTTTGAACGTTATTTATGTCCATAAATCTTACATTTTTTTGCCGAAACTGCCAGCGTAAAGCACTGGAGAATGCTGTTGGCTTCCAATCTTTTCAGATCGAATGGATCGAAAGGAGAGAAACTTAGAAGCAATGAGGAATTTGCAACAGCAACGGTATGTGATGGATGGCAGTTATAGGAAGGAGAGAAGTCTCAGTTGCAGTCACATAGATGGGGTAACTCCAGGAAAGTTAAGTGAGATAGGCAGTTAGTGCAGGAGTATTGTGTGGATATACCCATTTCCAGCAGGTATGCTGTTTTGGAAAATGTAGGGGGTCATGGATTCTCAGGGAACGTCGCAGGAACAGCCAAGTTTCTGATAATGAGACAGGTTCGAATGCAGTGAGGGGTACGTGTGGTTCGACGAGATCAAGCGTGTAAGGAGATTCTCTCGTTCGATTTACAGACAGATGTTTCTGTGGCCAGCAGCAAAACGTAGAATGCTGCGTTGCTTCCCTGGTGCCATGATGAAGGATGTCTCAGAGATGGTTAAGAATGTTCTCACGGGGGAGAGGGGCCAGTAAGAGTTCATTGTCCACATTGGAACCAACGACATATGAAGTTTAATGGTTGAGATTCTGGAGGCAGATTACAGGGAGTTAGGCAGAAATTTAAAAAGGACGTCCTCGAGACATGTAATATCTGGATTAATCCGGGTGCTACGAGCTGTTCAGCGCAGGAATAGGAGGATGGAGCAGATGAATGCATGGCTGAGGAGCTGGTGTATGGGAGAATGATTCACATTTTTGGATCATAGGAATCTCTTTGGGGTAGAAGTGACCTGTACAAGAAGGACGGATTGCAGCTAAATTGGAAGGGGACGAATGCACTTGCAGGGAAATTTGCTGGAGCTGCTCCGGAGGATTTAATTTAGGAGGTGAGGGCGTGGGAACCAGGGAGATAGTGACGAAAGAGATCAATCTGAGACTGGTACAATTGGGAACAGAAGCGAGTCAAACAGTCAGGGCAGGCAGGGACAATAAAGGACGAATAAAGGACATTTATTTCAATGCAAGGGTCCGAATAGGGAAGGCAGGTGAACTCACGACATGGTTAGGAACATTGGCCTGGGATATTACAGCAATTACAGAAACATGGCTCAGAGATGGGGATGACTTGCTGCTTAATGTTCCAGGATACAGGATGGATAGAAAGGGAGGCAAGAGAGGCAGGAGTG
>NW_025203779.1:0-6405 GCF_004010195.1 Chiloscyllium plagiosum
GGGTACATCTGATCAGGTCCTGGGGATTTATCCCCTTTAATGCGTTTCAGGACATCTTGTTGGGAAGTTTGGAAAGTGACCTGGAAGTGGGAAGTTCCTGAGCCTGTCCTGTCGCTCTGCGTGAGATTCCTTTCCAGCCTGTACTGCTGACTATTTGACCAGGGAAGGTGGCACCTGGGCATTAGCTAAACCCAGTAGGAATGTCCCCTACAGATGCCCCTTGGGCCTGGAGAATTCTGACCATTAGACCAGACCAGTGACCAATATCCAGGGTAGGTGAAAGGATTCCATCTGGATCCAGCAACATTCCCACTGGACAGTATCAGCGCCTGGATATGGGGCAGGGCTGCATGTGGATGTGATAGCCTCCTGTCCAGATTAATACACACAGCAAGATCCCGAGAGCTGAAGCAACATGCAGTAAAGGGGGTGGTAAAGCATAAAGAGCCAGATGAGACAAAGCATGGACTGCGTTTGACATTGTGCAGATCCCCAAGGATTCACACATGGCCTAACGTTCCCCACAGGCTCCTGCTCCTGATCCCATCGTCGTGGTGACTGTACACAAAAGGTCAATATTCCTCTTCAGGCAGAGTTCTGGATAGCTTGATGTTTTACAGTGCATCAACAAACCCTCCAAACAACTCATTATGGAATTTATTTATAGCTCTCTGAACAGTCTCTTCAAAATATTCCATTAACCACAATCCTGAACACGAAGAGGTCACAGCCTGCAGTGGGGTGAAGTGGGCAGGATGTGCCTGTGTGTAATCATCACCCACTCACTGAGTTTATCCCTCACTCACCGTCCAAACAGCCAAAGCTGCACCAAACTAGCAAAGGAACAGATGGATTTTCACACAAGTACCAAAGAAGGGAAACCCAGGTGCAATAGCACCACCAACCACCAGGGGGAGGGGGGGAGGTGTCATTACAGCATGACATGTTTACATAGCCAGTTCCCATTATAGGTATAGGAATGTATAGTGGCTGGGCTAAATTCCTGTGAAGTTAGAAGATGTAGAGTTTCCTAGATTATAAACTGTGTTCTAAGAGGTTTTTTTTTAGATTACTTACAGTGTGGCAACAGGCCCTTCGGCCCAACAAGTCCACACTGACCCACCGCCCACCCAGACCCATTCCCCTATATTTACACCATCACCTAACACTGCGGGTAATTTAGCATGGCCAGTTCACCTAACCTGCACATTTTTGGATCGTGGGAGGAAACTGGAGCACCCGGAGGAAACCCACGCAGACACGGGGAGAATGTGCAAACTCCACACAGACAGTCGCCTGAGCTGGGAATTAAACCCGGGTCTCTGGCGCTGTGAGGCAGCAGTGCTAACCACTGAGCCACCGTGCCGCCCATATGTGTGTGTGTATATATATATATATATATATATCTACACAGAGGGAGATGGCTGTCTTGGATAATGATTCATTATTGTGTCACTTGGTCACTGAAGCATTAATAATGTGTTAAAAATTTAACATTCTCACTTAAAAAAAGCATTTAAAATGTGACTTTATAATAGGTCATGGTGGCTCAGTGGTTAGCACTGCTGCCTCACAGCACCAGGGACTGGCTTTGATTCCAGCCTCGGGGCGACTGTCTGTGTGGAGTTTGCACATTCTCCCCGTGTCTGTGTGGGTTTCCTCCGGGTGCTCCGGTTTCCTCCCACGATCCAAAAATGTGCAGGTTAGGGTGGATTGGCCATGCTAAATTACCCCATAGTGTCCCAGGGATGTGCAGGTTAGGGTGGATTGGCCGTGCTAAATTACCCTATAGTGCCCAGGGGTGTGCAGGTTGGGGTGGATTGGCCATGCTAAATTACCCCATAGTGTCTTAGGGATGTGCAGGTTAGGGTGGATTGGCTTTGGGAAATTGCCCCATGGTGTTCAGGGATGTGCAGGTTAGGGTGGATTGGCCATGGGAAATTGCCCCATGGGTGTTCAGGGATGTGCAGGGTTACAGGGATACGGTGGAGCTGGATGTATTGCTGTTTTGGAGGGTCAGATTTGATGGGCCGAATGGGCAGCTTCCACACTGCAGGGATTCTCTGCTGATTGTTGGATACTGAGTCAGTGTGAGCATGTGTTTCTCTCTCAGAGTATGTTGACAGGTCTCATGTACCACCGGCCTGACGAGCCCCTGGAGTATCTGGAGAGCTGTCTGCAGAAGGTACGAGAGATTGGGGGCCTGGAGAAAGTACGGTGGGACACCTTCATCGTTCAGGAGAAACGGGCACTACCACCTGTCAGTGGGAGCGAGGGCAAGAGATCCATTTATCGGAGTGGTAAGGATCAACCTCAAATCCTCTGGCGTCTACATTATTGTCGGATACAAAGCCCTCTGTCTGTTTCTGATTGTTATTCAGTGATCAGGCTTAGCACTGTGTGGTGGGGGCAGGGGGGAAGGGGGTTTGAGGGATGTTTCGGATTGTTCCTTCCTGTAATGTTGTCGGGAATTCCCTGACTGAGTCGGGAATCCAACTCCTGAGGAAGCTGATCCCACCTCACCACCATCACCTGACCCAACTCCATGCAAATAGCCAACTAAAAGGCGCTTCTTTGGAAATGCTCATGGATGGGTGTTGGGAAGATAACTCCTGGTCAGACGGTACAGATCAGGAAGATCCTCGTTTCCATCACATGACCGGAAGCAAAGCAGAAGGGAGTTACCATTTGTACCTTACTGGACCCCTCTCACTACCCCCACCCACCACCATCTCTCAATGGAGGTGGGGGGGACACAATTCTCTCGGAACATACGGTTCAGGCAGAACAGCAATTCTAATTTATTTCAAGAATTACATTTATACTGAAGCAAATCACACAAAGAAATTTACAAAAAAACTGCACCTAACTTGCTAATTCTAAATATAGTGATGTTTCAAATCTTTTGTCAATGAGTGAAGGTGAACACCATGTGGGTGGTACTGCTGCTGGGCCCTGAACGAGAGGAGCCTGTGACCACTCTGTACAGTTCTGGTTGCCCTGCTATAGGAAGGATATTATTAAAAGGATATTGTTGAAATGATGTTATTGAAAGGATATTGTTAAGATTTACCAGGGTGTTGCCAGATATGGTTTGAGTGATAAGGAGATGCTGGATAGGGGCTTCTTTCAATGGAGCCCAGTGGGCTGAAGGGTGACCTTATAGAGGTTTATAAAACTATGAGGGGCATGGGGAGGGTGACTAGCAAATGTCTTTTCCCCAGGTTGGGGGAGTTCAAAACTAAGGGGAATATTTTTAAGGTGAGAGGGGAAAGATTTAAAAAGGACATGGACAGCAACTTTTTTTTACACCGAAGGTGGTTTCCGTGTGGAATGAGCTTCCTGAGGATGTGGTGGATGTTGGAACAGTTACAAAGTTTAAAAGACATTTGGGATAAGTCCATGAATAGGAAAGGTTTGGAGGGATATGGGTCAGGAGCAGGCAGGTGGGACTCGTTTCGTTTGGGATTAGGGTCAGCATGGACTGGGTGGGCCGATGGGTCTGTTTCCACACTGTGTGACTCTATGACTGTTGGATTCAGAAATGGTTAGCCTCAGCTGTGATGCTCCAATGGTTGAATAGCCAGCCTATGAAATGAGATTTGTTACAACTGAGAATGATCCAAATACTACGAAAGGCATTTTAAAAATGACCAGTGGGTTATTTAGAATTTGCAAGTGCAGTATTTCTGTTACTGACCTATTTTGCTCTAATATAAATCTGTTTTTGTTTAAGTGAATCAGATTTGCTGTTCTTTAGGAAGGGCTTATACCCGAAATGTTGATTCTCCTGCTCCTCGGATGCTGCCTGACCTGCTGTGCTTTTCCAGCACCAACCACACTCTCGACTCTGATCTCCAGCATCTGCAGCCCTCACTAGCCCCTCTCACAGTATGTGTTAAATCAAAGTTTGTGTTGTAAACGCAGAGAGGCAGGTGGAAATCCTGACCTTCATGGACACAGAGAAGAGCATTAGGAAGAGATTCAGAGTCATTACAATAGATGAGGAAGAGAGTGGTGACATTAAAACACATTACCTTGGTTACATTATGAAAGTAAAGCTGAGTTAACTAATGCTGGATTCGGTGCTCTATGACTCTGTAACACTGAAAACAAAGCCTTGGTGTTTAAGTGATTCGGTGGTTTTAAATCGTAACTTGGTGTGTGGGAGTAGGAGACGATGTAAGTCAATGCAAAGCAGTTCATTCCCCGGACGTGTACAGAGCAGCTGAGTAATGGCTGGTTTGGAACTGTCGCTTTGTATTGAGTGGGAGCGTTGGCGATTGCATCTTGAAAGCCTGGGGGGTGATAGTGGTTTTCAAAATGCCCTGGTGTTTGACAGTTTGCTCTCTCTGCCCTCAGCTTTCTCTGAGAGTCACAGCCTTAGTCACTGTCGATATGATCGCCTCCCTCCCATTCACCAGTTCTCCATTGAGAGTGACACGGACCTGTCCGAGACAGATGAGCTCATCGAGGAATACATGGTGTTTGACCCATCCAAACCCCGGCCAAGAATCATCCTGGTTATCGGTAAGGTCACCGGGAGCAGGGGGGCACCGGGGGAGGGGGCAAAGCATCAGTGGTAAGGTCACCAGGGGTTCATAAGGTCACAGGGGGGTCACAGGTAAGGTCACTGGGGGTTATCGGTAAGGTGACCAGGGGGTCATGGGTAAGGTCACTGGAGGGTTATCGGTAAGGTCACCAGGGGGTCATGGGTAAGGTCACTGGGGTTATCGATAAGGTCACCAGGGGGTCGTGGGTAAGGTCACTGAGGGGTCACGGGTAAGGTCACCGGGGTGGGGGGGGTTGGGGTTATTGGTAAGGTCCACTTCCTCCATGGTGTGGGTGGGACAGATCCCAGAACCATCTCATTCCGAGTGATCCCACTGCTCTGATCGGAGGCTGCCTGAAAATTCCTGGCACGTTCCCAGTTGTTAATCACCAGGAGAAGGGCAGGGCTCAGTACAACCAGAAACCCTTGGACATGACACTGGAACTGGCTCTGCCTGAGGACAGTAGAGACTGTGCTGTATAGATGCCAGGGGATAACAGCAGACTGGGACTGACTGAGGACAGACTCAATGGGCCGACCGTCCTCTCCTGTGCTGTCTCCATTTGACTCTGTGACTCTATGATTCATTCCTCGGCTGTGATATTAATACATGTGAATGATGATGAAGCTAAACTGGGTGTGAAGGGATAATTACAGCCATAAACAGTTCTGTAGGAGCCAGGCACATCTCTCTCACACCTTGTGTATGACAGACTGACAAACTGAAGTAACCGTTTGTTTTTGGATGATTATATTTTATCAAGGTCTTAGATTCGAATGGAGGGAGGTATTAGCATAGTTGCCCCTTCCTGTGACCAGTGACACTGGGCATATCCATGCCTAGATCGGCCAGGATTGGATCCGAACCCTTTACGTTTCACAACATCTTTCCGATAGGAAGGAGACCAGAATTGCACTTATCTTGTAGATAGTACGCACTGCTGCAGCTACTGAGGGAGTGGGTGTGTGTGGGTGGGGAGTCGATCAAAATGGCGACCATTGTCCTGGATGTTGCCATTCTGTACAACATGGGGAGTGGTCAGGAACCCAGCATTATCGCAATGACAGATTGATCTCTGCATAGTCCTGCCTGTAATATCAGTGTCTCCTCCCTCCCTCCACCCCCGATACTTCCACTTTCCCTCCCTCCATTGTCCTGGATGTTGCCATTCTGTACAACATGGGGAGTGGTCAGGAACCCAGCATTATCGCAATGACAGATTGATCTCTGCATAGTCCTGCCTGTAATATCAGTGTCTCCTCCCTCCCTCCACCCCCGATACTTCCACTTTCCCTCCCTCCCTCCCTCCCTCTCTCCCTCTCTCCCGCCCTCTCTACCACTCTCCCTCTCTACCGCTCTCCCTCTCTCTCCCTCCCTCCTTCTCTTCCTCTCTCCCTCCCTCTCTCCTTCCCTTTCTCTCCAGTCCCTCTCTCCTTGGCTCTCTCCCTCCCTTTCACCCTCCTTCTTTCTCTCCCTCTCTCCTCCCTCTCTCCCTCCCTCTGTCTTTCCTGTCTTCCTCCTTTTCTCTGTTCCTCTCTTCCTCTCTCTCTCCTTCCTTCCTCCACTGAGCCTATGGCATGCCTCACGATGCAGTCTTTGTCATCTCAAGTTTACCCAGGCGTTTTGTTTCCTGGTTGGGTCTGAACTGTACAATGTAATATTGTATTAATTCTTGTCTGCTCATCATCAGCTCCTCCACACAGCTGTACCTTGATTTTTAAAATGAACTCAGATTTCTCCAGTTTCCTCATTTCCCCTCCCCCCACCTTGTCTCAGTCAAATCCCTCGAACTCAGCACCGCCTTCCTAACCTGCAATCTTCTTCCTGACCTCTCCGCCCCCACCCCACTCCG
>NW_025203779.1:7488-8897 GCF_004010195.1 Chiloscyllium plagiosum
CTGAAGGCGGCCCAGCCAGTGGTAAAGGTACCCAGAGTGTGAAGTTGGCAGAGTGTTATGGCTTTGTCTCAGTCTCTGTGGGCGAGCTGCTGCGGGAGAAGATGCTTCACAATGCCAGCACCAACCGCAAATGGGGCCTGATCGCCAAGATCATCACCAACGGAGAGCTGGCTCCTCAGGTAATGGAGGGCAGACAGCTCTGGGTATGGGCCGGTGGGAGGGGCTGGGGGTTAGGCCTGGTACACCACTGCCCTTTCGGGAGGGAAATCTGGCGTCCTTACCCTGCCTGACCTCTCCATATGACTCCAGACCCACAGCAAGGTGTTTGCCCTCCGAAATGGGCGAGAGAGGCCACCGAGGGTAATTGGGACGGGCAGCGAATGCCCAGTGGTGCCCGGATCCTGTGAAAGAGGGATTAGGAGAATCTGAAGCTGTGTTGGTTTGAGGAGGACAGGGTGAGGTTAGCTCTGAGTCAGGTCAGTGGGTGATCCACAGGGACTGGGCTCTGAAGGTCCCACACTCCATCAAGCCTGGAATACCAGGCCCGGACTCACCGGTGCCCAGGGTATGGAGCTGAAATCCTTGCCTGTTTGTGACGTTCAGAGCCATTTGTTTTGGTTCCCTGGCAGGAGACCACAATAACGGAGATTAAGCAGCAGCTGATGCAGCAGCCCGGAGCTCCGGGATTTGTAATTGATGGATTCCCCCGGGAAGTGTCCCAGGCAATCAGCTTCGATGATCAGGTGATCACATGATCCAGTCGGTCAACTCAAAAAGGAAAAACATTCACTGTCACAGAGTCCACACGGACAATCCCAATCCCAGTGTTTGACAGTCCCAATCCCTGACAATCCCAATCCCAGTGTTTGACAGTCCCAATCCGAAACCTAATGCCTGACAATCCCAATCGCAATCCCAGACCCTGACAATCCCAATCCCAGTCCCAGACCGTGACAATCCCAATCCCTGACAATCCCAGACACAATCAAAGTTCCTGACAATTCCACTTCCAGATCCTGGCAATCCCAATCCCAATTCCTTAACACTCCCAATGCCAATCCCAGACCCCAACAATACCAAGCCCAATCCCAGTCCCTGACAATCCGAATCCCAATCCTAGTCCCTGACAAACCAATCCCTGACCCTGACAATTCCAATCCCAATCCCAGATCCTGAACCTGATAATCTAATATGTGGACGATGTAGTCACTGTGTGATTGGTTAAGGGACACTGTGTGGTGCATAACAACATTCTGATTGGAGGGATAAATCAGACGGCCTAATGATGTCGTTTAATTGGGTCACGTTCCCCACTTTCAACAAGAACATTCCCAGAGCTTTACCAGCAGCTGGAAACAGACAGAACCTCACCTTCATATCTCAAAAAAACACAACGCCCTCCGACAGTG
>NW_025203780.1:0-4505 GCF_004010195.1 Chiloscyllium plagiosum
TCTCCGGGTAGACCCCTCACTGTGTGTGTGTGCATGTCCCTCCCTGGCCGTGTGTCTGCGTGTAGCTCCCTCACTGTGTGTGTGTGTGTCCTTCCCTCGCTGTGTGTCTGCGTGTATCTCCCTCACTGTGTGAGTGTGTGTCCTTCCTTCGCTGTGTGTGTGTGGCCTTACCTCGCTGTGTGTCTGCGTGTATCCCACTCACTGTGTGTGTGCATGTCCTTCCCACGCTGTGTGTCTGTGTGTATCCCCCTCACAGTGTGTGAGTGTGTGTGCATGTCTTTCCCTCGCTGTGTGTCTGCGTCTATCCCCCTCACTGTGTGTGTGCGTGTCCTTCCCTCGCTGTGTGTCTGCGGGTATCTCCCTCACTGTGTATGTGTGCATGTCCTTCCCTTGCTGTGTGTCTGCGTTTATCTCCCTCACTGTGTATGTGTGTGCATGTCCTTCCCTTGCTGAGTGTCTGCGTGTATCCACCTCACGGTGTGTGGGTGCATGTCTTTCCCTCGCTGTGTGAGTGCGGGTCCCCCTCACTGTGTGTGTGTGTGCATGTCCTTCCCTCGCTGTGTGTCTCCGGGTAGTCCCCTCACTGTGTGTGTGTGCATGTCCCTCCCTGGCCATGTGTCTGCGTGTAGCTCCCTCACTGTGTGTGTGTGTGTCCTTCCCTCGCTGTGTGTCTGCGTGTATCTCACTCACTGTGTGAGTGTGTGTCCTTCCTTCGCTGTGTGTGTTTGTGGCCTTCCCTCGCTGTGTGTCTGCGTGTATCCCACTCACTGTGTGTGTGCATGTTCTTCACACGCTGTGTGTCTGTGTGTATCCCCCTCACTGTGTGTGTGTGTGTGTGCATGTCCTTCCCTCGCTGTGTGTCTGCGTCCATCCCCCTCACTGTGTGTGTGCGTGTCCTTCCCTCGCTGTATTTCTGCGTGTATCACCCTCACTGTGTGTGTGTGCATGTCCTTCCCTCGCTGTGTGTCTGCGTCAATCCCCCTCACTGTGTGTGTGTGTGCGCGTCCTTCCCTCGCTGTGTGTCTGCATGTATCCCCCACGCTTTGTGTGGGTGCATATCTTTCCCTCGCTTTGTGTCTGCGTGTATTCCCTTCACGGTGTGTGTGTGTGCATGTCCTTCCCCCGCTGTGTGTCCGCATGTATCCCCCTCACTGTGTGAGTTTGTGTGTCCTTCCCTCGCTGTGTGTCTGCGTTTATCCCGCTCACTGTGTGCGCGTGCATGTCCTTCCCTCGCAGTGTGTCTGCCTGTATCCCCCTCACATTGTGTGTGTGTGTGTGTGTGCATGTCCTTCCCTCGCTGTGTGTCTGCATGTATCCCTCTCACTGTATGTGGGTGCACGTCTTTCTCTCGATGTGTGAGTGCGAGTCCCCCCTCACTGCGTGTGTGTGCGTGTCCTTCCCTCGCTTTGTGTCTGCGTGTCTTCCCCTCACTGTGTGTGTGTGTGCATGACCTTCCCCCGCTGTGTGTCTGCATGTATCCGCCTCACTGTGTGTGTTTGTGTGTGCTGTCCTTCCCCCGCTGTGTGTCTGCGTGTATCCTCTCACTTTGTGTGTGCATGTACTTCCCTCGCTGTATATCGGCGTGTATCCCCCTCACTGTGTGTGTGTGTGCATGTCCTTCCCTCGCTGAGTGTCTGCGTGTATCCCCCGCACTGTGTGTGTGTGTGTGTGTGCATGTCTTTCCCTGGCTGTGTGAGTGCGGGACCCCCCTCACTGTGTGTGTATGCATGTCCTTCCCTCTCTGTGTGTCTGCGGGTTGACCCCTCACTGTGTGTGCATGTCCCTCCCACGCTGTTTGTCTGCGTGTATCTCCCTCACTTTGTGTGTGTGTATCCTTCCCTCGCTGTGTGCTGCATGTATCTCCCACACTGTGTGAGTGTGTGTCCTTCCTTCGCTGTGTGTGTGAGCATGTAGTTCCCTCGATGTGTGTCTGTTTGTATCCCGCTCACTGTGTGTGTGTGTGTGTGTGCATGTCCTCCCTCACTGTGTGTCTGCGTGTTTCCCCCTCACTGTGTGTGTGCGTGTCCTTTCCTCGCTGTGTGTCTGCGTGTATCGCCCTCACTGTGTGTGTGCGTGTCCTTTCCTCGCTGTGTGTCTGCATGCATCCCCCTCACTGTATGTATGTGCATGTCCATCCCTCGCTGTATATCTGCGTGTATCCCCCTCACTGTGTGTGTGTGCATGTCTTTCCCTCGCTGTGTGTCTGCGTGTATCCCCCTCACTGTGTGTGAGCGTGTCCTTTCCTCGCTGTGTGTCTGCATGCATCCCCTCACTGTGTGTATGTGCATGTCCTTCCCTCGCTGTATATCTGCGCGTATCCCCCTCACAGTGTGTGTGTGCATGTCCTTCCCTCGCTGTATATCTGCGTGTATCCCCCTCACTGTGTGTGTGTGCATGTCCTTCCCTCGCTGTGTGTCTGTGTGTATCCCCCTCACTGTGTGTGTGTGTGTGTGCATGTCCATCCCTCGCTGTGCGTCTGCGTGTATCCCCCCGAATGTGTGTGTGCGTGTCCTTCCCTCGCTGTGTGTCTGCGTGTATCCCCCTCACTGTTTGTGTGTGCATGTCCTTCCCTCGCTGTGTGTCTGCGTCTATCCCCTCACTGTGTGTGGCTGCATGTCTTACCATAGCTGTGTGAGTGCGGGTCCCCCCTCACTGTGTGTGTGTGTACATGTCCTTTCCCCGCTGTGTGTCTGCATGTATCCCCCTCACTGTGTGAGTTTGTGTGTCCTTCCCTCGCTGTGTGTCTGCGTGTATCCCCCTCACTTTTCTGTGTGTGTGTGTGTGCATGTCCCCACCTCGCTGTGTGTCTGCGTGTATTACCCTCACTGTGTGTGTGTCTGCATGTCTTTCCCTCGCTGTGTGTCTGCGTGTATCCCCCTCACTGTGTGTGTGTGTCCTTCCCTCGCTGTTTGTCTGCATGTATCCCCCTCACTTTGTGCATGTGCATTTCCTTCCCTCGCTGTGTCTCTGCGGGTATCTCCCTCACTGTGTGTGTGCGCATGTCCTTCCCTCGCTGTGCCTCTGCGGGTACCTCCCTCACTGTGTGTGTGCATGTCCTTCCCTCGCAGTGTGTCTGCGGGTAGCCCCCTCACTGTATTTATGAGCATGTCCTTCACTCGCTGTGTGTCTGCGTGTGTCTCCCTCACTGTGTGTGTGTGTGTGTCTTTCCCTCTCTGTGTGCCTGCGTGTATCGCCTTCACTGTCTGTGTGTGCATGTCCTTCCCTCGGTGTGTGTCTGCGTGTATCTCCCTCACTGAGTGTGTGTGCATGTCGTTCCATCGCTGTGTGTCTGCGTGTATCTCCCTCAGTGTGTGTGTGTGTTTGTGTGTCCTTCCCTCGCTGTGTGAGTGCGTGACCCCCCTCAGTGTGTGTGTGTGTTTGTGTGTCCTTCCCTCGCTGTGTGAGTGCGTGACCCCCCTCGCTGAGTGAGTGTTTGAACCCGTCACTGTGTGAGTGTGCATGTCCTTCCCTCGCTGTGTGTCAACGGGTATCCCCCTCACTGTGTGTGTCCTTCCCTCTCTGTGTGTATGCGGGTATACCCCTCACTGTGTGAGTTTGTATGTCTTTCCCTCGCTGTGGGAGTGTTTGACCCCTTCACTGTGTGTGTGTGTGCATGTCCTTCCCTCGCTGTGTGTCTCCGGTTAGACCCCTCACTGTGTGTGTGTGTGCATGTCCCTCCCTAGCTGTGTGTCTGCGTGTGTCTCCCTCACTTTGTGTGTGGGTGTCCTTCCGTCGCTGTGTGTGTATGTGTTCCTTCCTCGCTGAGTGTCTGCGTGTATCCCCCTCACTGTTTGTGTGTGTGCATGTCCTTCCCTCGCTGTGTGTCTGCGTGTATCCCCCTCACTGTGTGTGTGTGTGTGAGTGTGTGTGCAAGTCCTTCCCTCGCTGTATATCTGGCGCTTATTCCCCTCACTGTGTGTGTGTGTGTGTGCATGTCCTTCCCTTGCTGTGTGTCTGTGTGTATCTCCCTGAGTGTGTGCGTGTTTGTGTGTCCTTCCCTCGCTTTGTGAGTGCGTGTCACCCCTCGCTGAGAAAGTGTTTGATCCCGTCACTGTGTGTGTGTGTGTGTCCTTCCCTCGCTGTGTGTCTGCGTGTATCCCCCTCACTATGTGTGCGTGTGCATTACCTTCCCTCGCTGTGTGTCTGCGGGTATCCCCCTCACTGTGTGTGTGTGTGTGCATGTCCTTCCCTCGCTGTGTGTCTGCGTGTATCCCCCTCACTGTTTGTGTGTGCATGTCCTTCCCTCGCTGTATATCTGCGTGTATCCCCCTCACTGTTTGTGTGTGCATGTCCTTCGCTCGCTGTGTGTCTGCGTGTATCGCCCTCACTGTGTGTGCGTGCATGTCCCTCCCTCGCTGTGTGACTGCGTGTATCCCCCTCACATTGTGTGTGCATGTCCCTCCCTCGCTGTGTGTCTGCGTGTAAGTCCCTCGCTGTGTGTGTGTGTGTGCATGTCCTTCCCTCACTGTGTGTGTGTGTCCTTCCCTCCCTGTGTGTCTGCGTGT
>NW_025203780.1:5904-7491 GCF_004010195.1 Chiloscyllium plagiosum
GTCCTTCCCTTCGCTGTGTGTCTGCGTGTATCCCCCTCATTGTGTGGATGTGGGTCCTTCCCTCGTTGTGTGTCTGTGTGTATCCCCCTCACTGTGTGTGTGTTTGTGTGTCCTTCCCTCGCTGTGTGAGTGCGTGACCCCCCTCGCTGAGTGAGTGTTTGACCCCGTCACTGTGTGTGTGTGCATGTCCTTCCCTCGCTGTGTGTCTGAGCGTATCCCCCTCACTGTGTGTGTGTGTGTGTCCTACCCTCGCTGTGTGTCTGCGTGTATCTCCCTCACTGTGTGAGTGTGTGTTCTTCCCTCGCTCGCTGTATGTCTGCGTCTATCCCCCTCACTGTTTGTGTGCGTCTCCTCCCCTCGCTGTCTGTCTGCATGCAAATCCCTCACTGTGTTTATGTGCATGTCCTTCCCTCTCTGTATATCTGCGTGTATCCCCCTCACTGTGTGTGTGTTCATGTCCTACCCTCGCTGTGTGTCTGCGTGTATCCCCCTCACTGTCTCTGTGTGTGTGCATGTCCTTCCCTCGCTATGTGTCAGCGTGTATCCCCCTCACTGTGTGTGTGTCCTTCCCTCGCTGTGTGTCTGCATGTATCCCCCTCACTTTGTTTGTGCGTATCCTTCCCTCGCTTTGTGTCTGCATGTATCCCCCTCACTGTGTGTATGTGCATTTCCTTCCCTCGCTGTGTCTCTGCGGGTATCTCCCTCACTGTGTGTGCGCATGTCCTTCCCTCGCTGTGTCTCTGGGGGTACCTCCCTCACTCTGTGTGTGTGCATGTCCTTCACTCGCAGTGTGTCTGCGTGTGTCTCCCTCACTGTGTGTGCGTGTGTGTGTGTGTGCATGTCCTTCCCTCGCTGTGCGTCTGCGTATATCTCCCTCACTGTGTGTGTGCCTGACCTTCCCTCGTTGTGTGCCTGCGTGTATCACCCTCACTGTGTGTGTGCATGACCTTCCTTTGCTGTGTGTCTGCGTGTATCCCCCTCACTTTGTGTGTGTGTGTGTCCTTCCCTCGCTGTGTGTCTGCGTGTATCACCTTCACTGTCCGTGTGTGCATGTCCTTCCGTCGCTGTGTGTCTGCGTGTATCTCCCTCACTGTTTGTGTGTGCATGTCCTTCCCTCGCTGTATATCTGGCGTTTATTCCCCTCACTGTGTGTGTGTGTGTGTGTGTGTGTGTGTGTGTGTGTGTGTGTGTGCATGTCCTTCCCTTGCTGTGTGTCTGTGTGTATCTCCCTGAGTGTGTGTGTGTTTGTGTGTCCTTCCCTCGCTTTGTGAGTGCGTGTCACCCCTCGCTGAGAAAGTGTTTGACCCCGTCACTGTGTGTGTGTGTGTGCATGTCCTTCCCTCACTGTGTGTGTGTGTGTGTGTCCTTCCCTCCCTGTGTGTCTGCGTGTATCTGCCTCACTGTGAGTGTGTGTTCTTCCCTCGCTGTGTGTCTGCTTGTATCCCGCGCACTGTGTGTGTGTGTGTGTCCTTCCCTCGCTGTGTGTCTGCGTGTATCCCCCTCACTATGTGTGCGTGTGCATTACCTTCCCTCGCTGTGTGTCTGCGGGTATCCCCCTCACTGTGTGTGTGTGCATGTCCTTCCCTC
>NW_025203780.1:7941-8897 GCF_004010195.1 Chiloscyllium plagiosum
ACTGCGTGTGTGTGTGTCCTTCCCTCGCTGTGTCTGTGTGTATCTCCCTCACTGTGTGTGTGTTTCTGTGTGTGTGCATGTCCTTCCCTCCCTGTGTGTCTGCGTGTATCTCCCTCACTGTGTGTCTGTGCATGTCCTTCCCTCGCTGTGTGTCTGCGTGTATCCCCCTCACTGTGTGTGCGTGCATGTCCCTCCCTCGCTGAGTGACTTCGTGAATCCCCCTCACATTGCGTGTGTGCATGTCCCTCCCACGCAGTGTGTCTGCGTGTAACTCCCTCGCTGTGTATGTGTGTGCATTTCCTTTCCTCGCTGTGTGTCTGCTTGTATCCCTCTCACTGTGTGTGTCCCTCCCTCGCTGTGTGTGTGCGTGTATCCCCCTCACTGTGTGTGTGTGTGTGTGTATGTCCTTCCCTCGCTGTGTGTCTGCATGTATCTCCCTCACGGTGTGTGCGTGCATGTCCTTCCCTCGCTATGTGTCTGCGTGTATCCCCCTCACTGTTTGTTAGTGTGCATGTCCTTCCCTCGCTGTGTGTCTGCGTGTATCCCCCTCACTGTGTGTGTGTGTGTGAGTGTGTGTGCAAGTCCTTCCCTCGCAGCGTGTCTGCATGTATCCCCCTCACTGAGTGTGTGTGCGTGTCCTTACCTCGCTGTGTGCCTGCGGGTATCTGCCTCACTGCGTTCGTACGGATGTCCCTCCCTCGCTTTGTGTCTGCTTGTGTCCCCCTCACTGTGTGTGTGTGTGTGTCCTTCCCTCGCTGTGTGTCTGCGTGTATCCCTCTCACTGTGTTTGTGTGTGTCCTTCCCTCGCTGTGTGTCTGCGTGTATCTCGCTCACAGCGTGTGTGTTTGTCCTTCCCTCGCTGTGTCTGTGTGCATCTCCCTCACTGTGTGTGTGTCTGTGTGTGTGCATGTCCTTCCCTCCCAGTGTGTCTGCGTGTAACTCCCTCACTGTGTATC
>NW_025203781.1:0-2661 GCF_004010195.1 Chiloscyllium plagiosum
TTCAAAACTGCGACACAGGAATACGGCGAGGACCGGTTACTGAGCCAGAAGCAGGGATAAATTCGGGATAAATTAGTCTTTATCAGAGTAACACAGATTCACTATGACACAGTGACCAGTGCTGAGAACTCAACTATTTGCAAACTCTTTCAATCGTTTTGGTAAATGTAACAAAACAGTAGCTAAATTTTGGATGAAACTAAAATAGGCTGGAAATTCAGTTATCAAGAGGAGGCAGAGAATCTCTAATTGGATACGCAATTGTCAAGAATTGTTCGATAGTATTTAATATGGGTAACTGTGAATCTGTGATTTTTTCAGGCAGTATAAAACCTTGAATATTACATAAATGGAGACAGATTACTGGACTTTTTGACAGTGTCTACTGGAGAGTTCACTCAGTTCCTTTCAGACATGGGAAGGGTTGCTCCATCTCCTCGATGGTCTGCTTCATGCCGTTCACCGTGGCGCTATTGCTGTCGGTATACACGGGATAATTTCATGTCGTCGGTTGACGGTGGGTAGTGATGAGGGGGAGAGTGTTCTAAGCCATGTATCAAAGGGTCTGCCTTTATCTGAGAGTTCATCCTTTCTTTCTACGTGGAGACCCGAAGACGATGAGAATGGTTGGCTGCTTCCAAATGAGGAGGATGTGGCTGCTGCCAAGATAGTGTGTATACACCAACATGATGAACTGTGCATGGGCACAGTTTAACATTAGTACAGTGAGATACGGAAGGTCCACAAGAATGGAATCATAAAAGAAATACATTGTTAGATCAGCTGGAATAGTTACTTATATCAGGTTCTCAATCTCACTTACAGAACCAGCCCATGTACCAGAAATCCCGAGGAGATATCTATTCAGCATTGAGCATTGCGTTGAGCAAGCTCTACTTGATCCACACCATCAGTCTACTCAGAGTGTAACAATGTGCAGACCATGGCCGTGCATTGATCTATAAACCCGGACTAGATATCTGTCCAGCAAAGAGAGGTATGCAGGCCACATCCATGCATTGACCTATAAAACGGGGTGAGATATCTGTCCTGCACAGGGAGCTATGCAGACCACAGGAGTACATTGGACCATAAATTCAGACTCGATATCTGTCCAGTACTGGGTGCTGTGCAGACCACAACACTGCATTCATCGAGAAACACGGACTAGGTATAGAGTCATATAAATGAACAGCATGGAAAAAGACACTTCGGTCCAACCCGTCCATGCCGACTAGATATCTAAACCTAATCTATTCCCACCTGCCATCACCCTACCCATATCCCTCCAAAAACTTCATATTCATATACCCATCCAAATTACTTTTATATGTTGCAATTGTATCAGCCTTCTAGTACCAGGAGCAATGCAGACCACAGCACTTCACTGAACTAAAAACGTGGACAAGATATCTGTCCAGCACAGGCAAATATGCAGACCAAAACAGTACAGTTGTATCCAGGCATTTTGGAAGAGTTTGCGCCGAATTTTATTACATTTTATTGATGTACGTTTCCAAATTATAGTGAGAATTGATTGAAATTTCCAGAAATAAGCCCAGTGGTAGTTTTCGGGGCAGCAATCAGTGTGTTGGATTCCTACAGACATGGTACTTCGGACGAAACGGATGTATTCCGATGAACATGTACACACACGTAGTCCCATTTCCCTGCACGTAGCCCATATCCTCCGTAACATTGCCCATCCATGTACTTGTTCAAATGCCTTTGCAATGTTGTTAACAGACCCGCCTCAACCATTTCCGCTCGTAGCTCATTCTGTATAAATACAACCCCCTGTATAAAAACGTTATCCCTCATGTTCCCTTTTCTCCTTTCCCCTCGAACTTTACACTGATGCTTTCTCATCCTCGCTTTCCTCATCCTGGGGGAAAAAAATGTGCTCATTCACCATATGCATGCCTCTTATGACCTTATACTCATCCATAAAATGCACCTCTAGAAGAGACACCACAGTCTCCTTTGCTGGAAAGAAACAAATACCTACCTTGTCCGAACTCTCTCTGTATATCAGACTGTTGAATTAACGCAACATCCTTGGAAGTTTCTTCTTCACCTTTTCCAGTTTAATATCATCCTTCCCTTAGCAATTAGAGATTAAGAGGGCAGATGAACACCATGTTGCAGTGAAAGCACTTTGAGATCAGTGACCATAATTCTATTAGCTTGAAAATAGTTCTGCAAAAGGACAGTGCCGATCCAGAAGATTATATTATAAATTGGGGCAAGGACCATTTAGACGGTATTCGGCAGGAACTTTCAAAAATGATTCAAGGAAAGTTTTCACAGGAAGAGGGACATCTGGCAAGTGAGACTCTTTCAGAAGCGACAAAATGAGTGACACTATGTTCCAGTCAGTGTCAAGTGCAATGTTAGCAGGAGTAGGGAACAAAACATGGGAGAGACTCTGGTCAAGAAAAAAAGAAGGATGCATATGTCAGATCTCGGAAGCGGGGGTCAATGAAACCATTAAGGAGCATGGAGGATGTATACTTATGGGAGAAATCGGGAGAGGAAAAGGGGGCATGAGACAGCTTTGGCAAATAGTGTTTGCAGAATCAGATAAGATTCCACACGCATATGAATGGCAAAAGTGTAACCAGGGAGAGAACAGAGCCCCTTAAAAATTGAAAAGCCATT
>NW_025203781.1:5368-8899 GCF_004010195.1 Chiloscyllium plagiosum
AAATCAAGATCTAAAATCTGGTGTCAGTAATAGTCACGCTGAAGCCAATGTCGTTTGTAAACTCTAATCTGCTTCCCCAATGTACTTTCAGGAAGCAAATATTCCGTGTTTTCGTGGTCTGACTGAAAAGTGACTCCAGACACACAGACATGTGATAAACCTTCAATGGTGTCTGAAACGGCAAAACAGGAGACTCAACTATAGCAAAGTGCTCCGAGGCCTTAACGGGTGAAATCGGTCAGAACACCCGTCAACAGCCTCGATATCGGAAAAGGGAATTGGAAATACAGTCAGTCGACCCTGCAGAGTCCTCCTTCCTACATTCGAGAGCTTGTTGCAACATTTTCCAGAACATTCACATAGACTGCACAGAAACACCAAGAAAAGAGTAGGTCGTTCAACAAATTAACCTTCCCCCATTCTAGTACATGACTGAGCATCTTCCCAATGTATTTTTCCCACGCAAGATACGTATTACTTGTTGTGATTGCTCTTTGGAAAAATGTGAAGTAGGAAATAAAAGTTTCCCTTCAGTCCAAAGAGGTTTCTACCCCATAGATAGCTAATTCACTATCACAACAAAATATTCCTTCTCCTTCCGTATCCCTTTAGTGTCTGTACGTCTTAATTGATACCAACTGTCTTGGCTTCCTAGCCTTATGTGGGAGAAACTTCACAATTTGCCCCGTCTCTGAGTGTAGGCATTTATTGTCATCTCAGTGTAGAATGGCCTGCCTGTACCTAACACTGTGGTCCCTTTATGTTTGACGTCCCAGTCAGGGGAATTATCGTCCCTGATTCCAATCTGACTTGTACTGCAGTGATTTAGATATTTCACTGATTTATCCACTCATTTTCCTATACCCATGGAATACAGGCCCAGTCGACTTAAACTCTGCTTACACAAAGAGCCTGTCATCATAGAGGTCAGACTGGTTATCCTTCGTTGCAATCACTCAATGTCAGATTTGTTCTTTGGTAGATAAGGAGACCAAGACTGCACACAATACTGAACAACGTTCGAGACAAGGTCACACCAAGGCCATGTACCGCTGCAGATAGGCACGCCAAAACCTGTCCTCAAATGCCCATGAATTGAAGGTTCACACACCATTTATTTTTTAACTGCTTCGTTTTCCTGCAATATTATTTTCAGCGATTGGTGTGCAGGAAGACTCAGATTCTTTGCAACGTTACAGCTGCACACATGCTTGGTCTATGTACACTAGTCCAAAGATGTGCAGGTCAGGTGAATTGGCCACACTAAATTGTCCATAGTGTTAAGTGCACTAGCAAAAGGGAAACGGGTCTGCGTGGCTTGCTGTACGGACGGTCGGTGTGGACTTGTTGGTCTGAAGGGCCAGTTTGCACACTGCCAATGCAATTCTCAGTATCGACCTCTGACTTTATAACTCACTGCCCTGCATGGACCTCAGATGTCTCAGAAGGGAACAACAAAGAGCATAGTTCACTTTATACAATAAAGTTTCTCAACCAACCACTTTCAAAATAGTAGGCTGAAATCTATTGTTCTCACAATGGGCGCAACGTCACATCTACCCACAGTATTATCCTTCTGCCACGTAGTTCCACATTCAGTCTACTTGCCTCCATCACCATGGAGATTTTTTAAATATCCAGTTCACACACTCACAATCCAATGTCCTTTAGTACCGTCAGCAAACTGGGTTATATTACATTTGATTCAATCAACCGTATGCTGAATGTCTGTTGTGAGCAGCTGGTGACCAAGCGATTGTGTTATTCCCAGATATCTTCTGCCCTTGTCCTCCTGGATAGAGGTGGTCATGGTTTTGCAAGATGGTGTCTGCGAATCTTTGATGAATCATTTCAGTGCAGCTTGGAGATAGTACAAACTGATGCTGAGGAGAGTTGATGCTGGAGAATGATGGGTGAACTGATAGTCAAACCTGCTGCTTTGTCCTGGATGGTGTGAAGCATCTTGAGTATTGTTTGGGCTGCACTCATCCAGGCAAGTGAGCAGTATTGCAACACATGCCAGTCAAAGTTTAAATACTTCTTTTAACATCAACTATGATCTACTGCTGACCTGTCTACCCTTATCAGTTTGATTAAAAAAAAAACTTGTTCCTTTAGTTCGAGACATCTCATGAACTACCGTCCAGTTACCATTTTATTCATATCATTGAAATATTTACGGTGCCTTCTGCTGTAAGGAATCATGTAAAGTACTGGTGTAAATTATCCGCCTGTTCTCTGCACTCAATTCCACGGTCACGACTTTCAAATGTTCTCAATATACTTTCAAAATTTGACTTCTGCCAAAAGCCGCACACTCATGTTGATTTTTTTCTTATATATGTACAGAAATCTCATGATGCTTTTGCAAATATTCCTTGCCAATTTACTTCCGTAATATTTTCTACCTTTTTTCTCAGCTGTATAGATTCATATACCGCAGAAACTAATTCTGTTCCAATTTGTCCATCTGGCCAAGTTTTCCAAACGTGGCATTCTCGACAGTGTGGAACAGGCCCTTCGGCCCAGCAGGTCCACACCGCACCTCCGAAGAGAAAACCACCCAAACCCATTCCTCTACCCCATATTTACCCCTGATTAACACTGTGGGCAGTTTAGCATTGCCAATTCACCTGAACTGCACATCGTTGGATTGTGGGAGGAAACCGGAGCACCCACAGGAGAATGTGCAAACTCCACACAGATAGGCGGGAATCAAATGCAGGACCGTGATGCTGTGAGGCATAGTGCTAACCATGGAGCCACCTTGCCGCCCACTTAATTAGTCCCATCTGTTTGCACTTGGCCCAAATGCCTCTCATCGTTCCAATTCATAGGATTGTCCAAATGTCTTTTAAATGTTGTTGCTGCACTTGCATCTATCACTCTTTCTCTGACAAATCTTTCCATACCGACATAAGCTTTTGCGTGAACAAGTTGTCCCTTTGTCCCTTTGTAATCTTTTCCCTCGCAACTTAAGCCTCTTCCCTCTATGTTTGAACACGCCTACAGTGTGGAAAACACCTTGGCTATTTACCCGATCCATGTCTCTCATGATTTTATAAACTTCGAGAATGTCACTCCTCGACCTCCTACATTACATGTGATAACAACTTCACGAAAAAGCCTTTAAAAGTAAGCACTGCAAATTTGAAACTATATTTAAAATGACAGGTAAACAGCACTCCGCCGAGCACATCATACTGTTATTTGTTTTTCTTCATATTGCAATGCTAAGGCAGCATGAGAAGTTTAATAGTGCCCATGTGAAGCCAAGGACCTGAGTTCTTTTTCTAAAGGAGCTAATGATCTCTCCAGTGAAAACGCATTTCTGCCAGATTTATATAAGAAAGGGAATTCTTCCATTACACGGTCAAACTACACTTGCCTTAAGCAAAGTCAGATTAATGCCGCATATATTTCTTGAAACTTGCATGAAAGTATGAATTCTGTACAAAGCATGAAAGATGTATTCAATAAGGTTTACTACAAGAAGTAAACTTTCAGGAATGAAATGTGAGTGGAAGATGT
>NW_025203782.1:0-3944 GCF_004010195.1 Chiloscyllium plagiosum
AAAGCAACATTACACCACCACCTCTTGCCTTTGCCCCAATTTAAATGGCTCATTCTCCCTGTATACCATATGATCTCAGCTTGCTAACCAGTATTCCATGGGGAACCTTGTCAAACACCTTACTGAAGTCCATACAGATCCCGTTCACTGTTCTGCCCTCATCAATCCTCTTTGTTACTTCTTCAAAAAAATCAGTCAAGTTCGTGAGACATGATTTCCCACACACAAATCCATTGCTACTTTAAAATTAATCAAACTTTGGTCACTGGCCCCAAAGTGTTTCCCCACTGACACCTCAGTCACCTGTCCTCAGTCTGTTACCATTGTGATAGGCTGCTTCATTGCTGTGAATTTGAATTAAAATGAGAAAAACCTGGACTGACTGGACGCTGCTCCTCCATCAGGTCGCTATTGGGGCAGGATCACAGGACAACGAATTTATAGTAAATTCTGTGTTCCATGATCTTGCCCCACTAACTACCCAATGAATCTCTCGAAAGCTAGTGTACTTCCAAATAAACCAGTTGGACTATAACCTGGTGTTGTGTGATTTTAAACTTTGGCCAGTCCAACACTGACACATCTATGATCTCATAGAATCCCTACAGTACGGAAACAGGCCGTTCGGCTCAATAAGTACACACCAAATGAATTTGATTGATTCACTCATTGATTAGAGTGAAGGGATATTTCAGCAACTTCTTCAGTTGCTGCCTGAACTTTGTCAGGGTAAAGATACCATGCAGCAACTGAGAAACTGCATCATGAATCCTAATTCCAGCACAACTCATGTTGATACGTAGACCAATAGCCTATCACAAACATTTGGCTCCATATCGAATACATTGTTAACACTAACAGTAACAAGATGGATTTACTTCAGCGTTGTATTTCGGTGTCCCTGTGAGACTCTCCACTGGTCTCCTGTGGGCTCTGCTGGTCAGTAACATGTGTCTGATGATGAAAACATTGAACAGCAGAATCAGGGGAAATTGGAAAGTCAGGGTTAGAATGTGGTGGAAGAACTCAAATATGATCCAAACTCAAGAGTAATAAACACTGATTGTTACATCACAAAGCCGGGGGCGTTATCCAGCCAATACCGAGCTGGGAGCATAAAGTACCAGAAGATGTTCTTTAAACAGCTCAGCACAGTCACTGTTCCCAGAAAAGTTTTCTAACTGCAATATTTAATTTTCAGCTTCTGGCAACAAATGGCCACCAATCAATCGAAGGTGAAAGTGATGGCAAACCAGACAGGACCGTCCGACCGACATAAAGCAGTACAGCATAGATATTATACTTGGGGGTGCCCCACAGGAAACTGTGGTGTTCTTAATAAATAATCCGGATGTGTCTCAATATCAGGTTGAGAATAAGGACCAGTAGACGTGACACTATCATGGCCACCAGGTAACGGGTATCAAATGGAGACAATCCACAATCTTTATCAAGCAGCATGATGATCATCACTACATTAACTGTGAGGAAGTCAAGCAAACAAATTATACATTAATTTGGAGGTAAGGATACAGTACCTTAATGGTTAGTACTGCTGCCTCACAGCGCCAGGGACATGGGCTTGATTCCAGTCTGGGTCAACAGTCTGTGTGAAGTTTGCACATTTTCCCTGTGTCGGCATGGGTCTCTACTCTGTATCCAGTCCAAAAATGTGCAATTTAAATGATTGGCCATGATATATTTGCACCAGAGTGACAAGGATTGTGCAGGGTCATTGGATTAGCTCTGGGAATTGCAGCGATAAGGTCGGGGTGCTGGGCCTGAGGTCAGGGCAGACTTGAGGGACAACATGGTATCTTGTGCACTGTAAGGATGCTATTCTGTAATTCTATGCCTCACAGCACTCTGAGAAAAGGAAAAGATTCTCTTCATTTCTGTAACCAATCAAAGTTGCCTTATTTCAGATAAAAAATAACAAGTGTCCTCCAGCTCTAGTCTCAATTGCAAGGAGTCACCCATGAAGGAAGCGTTGCTGCAGTTGTTCCCAGTTTTACTGAGATCACAGCTGGAGGACTGCATGAGGCTTTTTTTAATCTCCTTACCTCAGAAAGAATTTAATTACATGAGAAGTAGTATGGAAACAGCTCACTCAGTTGATTCCTGGGATGACGAGTTCATCCCATGTGGGAATGTTGCGCAGTTTGGATGTATAACCTTTGAAGTTCAGCAGAAATAGACATGATCATTTTGAGACATAACTGACCCTGAGAGGACTTGACAGCGTGGATGCTGAGAGGATGGCTCCCCACGTGCGGGTGTGTCGAACTAGGGGAACTGTAGAATGCTTGAAAATGTGGCCTCTTCCATTTCAGACTGAGATAAGGATGTATCTGATAATGTGTTGCCCAGAGAGCAGTGAAGGCTGAATTTGATGCATATTTGATCAACTAAAGAGCCGGTGCTTATGTCGGTCAGGTTTGAGGGGGTTGAATGGTCTACGTCTGTTCTTATTTGTTTTGCATCATGTCACAAATAGAAGGTGATTTTGTGCAGACAATCACTTTAAATGTAAGGCTGCTCCCATTTCAGATTGAGATGAGGATGCTTCTTTGTCCTGAGGGCTGTGCTAAATGTGGAATTCTCATCTGCAGGGAGCAGTGAAGATATTCAAGGCTGACCTCAGTAGCTCCTTGATGGTCAAGGAAGCGCATGGTTATTGGGAACAGAGATGGACAGGGAGGTTCAGCCACAGTCAGATCAGCTCTGATATGTCTGAATGGTGTATCAGAGACAGAATGACCAACCGGTGCTACTAACTCCATGTCATGTCACACAACACGTCTCTGACTGAATTCCTCAAGGCTATTACTTAGGCACAGGAATACACCATTTAGCCCCTCTAAGGAGTTGCATAGGAACTTTCATTCAGCGCTTCAAGCTTACTGTACAGTGCACCAAGGAGATGATGCAACTCTTTAAACAGATGTAGAGGAAAGAGAGAAGAGAGAACAAAGAACAGCACAGCACAGGAACAGGCCCTTCGGCCCACCAAGACTGTGCCCACACTTGATGCCTTTGCAAATGAAAAACCTTTTATCTTTTCATGGTCCATATCCCTTGATTCCCTTCTTATTCAAGACATTGCTATTGTATCCACCTCCACCATTACCTTTCAGAAGCGCATTTCAGGTACTTATCACCATTGGTGTAAAAACGCTGTCTCACATCTCCTTTAAATGTTCCCTTCTTACCTTAAAACTATATCCCCTTGTAATTAAGATTAGTATCTTGGGAAAAAAAGGCTCTGACAATCCATTCTGTCCATGCGATCAGAACTTTTTAAACTTCTTTCAAGTCACTCCCTCATTCATCAGTGTTCAAGTGAAAACACAAGTTTGTCCAATCTGTCCTCATTGCCAACACTTTCCAAACCAGCCAACATCCTGGTAAACCAAAGCCTCCACATCTTTCTGGTAGTGTGGTGATCAGAAATATACACAACATTCACACAAAGTACACAAGCCTCGACAGGTCTCTTCGTCTTGTTGATTCCATAATTCTCAGCCCTAAATTGAATGGTCTGTTTGGTGATTCTAGTGGACAACAAAGAGGCAAAGACATTTGTCAGAGTCTGGAATCATGATGTCAGATTTGGAAAGGATGGTAGCTGTTGTTCCCTAAAAAGGCATGAATGAACCAGAATTTCTACAACAACGTGTTGTTGCCATTCCTGACTGTAATGGAATTCCAAAACCACCAGATGTTCGGGATGTGGGTTGGGGTGGGGGGGGGGGGGCGGTGGGGCGGACGGTGCGGGAGGGAGAAGGTGTGCAGTGCGTCAGTATCACTGTGAAGCAGACCGGGGGAAGTGTAAAACAAAAGGTTAAAAAAAAATTCAGCGCCGCTCCCCCAAATTCCCCCCACTCCCCCTACCTTTTATCTCAGCCCCCTTGGCACACTAGCCTCATTCCTGAAGAAGGGCT
>NW_025203782.1:4190-6281 GCF_004010195.1 Chiloscyllium plagiosum
GTGAAAAGAATATTGGTGGGAGTTCAGATGATGCAGAATTTTGGACGAGTATTTGTTCTGCAGCTTTGTATCTGGGTGTAGGATGAGCAGAGTCTTTGACTCACTGGGCTGAATCTAACAATAATTTATCTCAGTGACATTTTCATTGACTGTGACAGAGGGATTATCCTCACGAGGCTGAGCTAGTTTCTTGGTGCTATCTTATCGAACTCACCTCATTAACTACCCAGCCCACCCCATGGTGTCCTTCTCATTCACTATCAGCCCGATTCTCCCACCCATCATGGCTGGAGGTACTCACCATCGCCCGGATGCCCCTGGATATTCCATGATCCCTGACACTGGCGCCATCTTTAAAAGACCATGGTTGAGCTTTCTCTGATAGGAGCTGCCCTGCACAGCTTCCCCTGAGCATGGCAGATAAGGGGCAATTGCACCACAGTTTGTCAACAGGGCATGGAGGTCCTGGTGGATGGGCTAGTACAGAGGGAGACCATTCTCTTCCCAGAGGAGGCCACACCACCAGACCCACCGAGCATGGTCTGAGCTCCTCACCTAGCTCAGTGCAGTATCTGCGGTCTGAAGAAATGTCCAGCAATACAGGACAAGCATCAATAACCTTCCCCGCTCTATCAGGATAAGGGTCACCGTATTCTCTGCTGCTTCACACTCACTGTGTATCTGTTATAGCAGCTACCCCCGAACAAGGTTCATGCTCCAACACTGTCACTGCTGCATTCAGCACCTTCTCTCTGTCTCTGTCTCTCTCCCTCTCTCTGTGTCACCCCGTCCACTTTACGCCCCACATTAATGACACTGCATGGATACAACACTGTCGACAGACTCCCTCTGAAAACCTCACCATTTGCCATTATCCCCTCCTGCACCAGCACTAACAGCAGGGCCGCCCATTACCACCAACCCCCCTCCCTTTCGCCGATTCCAGCAGAAACAGCCTGGAATAGCACAGCAAAGGCCAAGCCGGGTGGTGGAGTGCCCGATATCTGTTCCCTCACCCCGCCCCCCCCCCTCCCCCCCGCCTTGTGGGGAGGAATCTGGTACGAGCCAGAGAAGGGAGGGACGCCTCGTGTGGAGTTTCTGAAACATCCACGTCCCACCGACCGAGTAAGGAGCAATGTTCAGTGAAGGTCAATTCTCACTTTAAACCCACTGGCAGCTCCGTTTCCCAACGGCACAACATAGAAGCCGTGGCCCTGTTGCCATCTCCCTTTTGTGTCGAGCTGGTACAAATGGAATACCCACGATCTCGGTGGGCAGGAGGGTGGGCTCACAACACATCGTCACCACCATTTCCCAGGAAGGGAGCATCGAGCCTCCCTCCTACACCTCCTACTGTAAACAGCTCAGATACTGAAACTAATCTCTGATAGTTACTGCTCTCCTCATTTGTCTTGACATCGTCAACAATCTGTGCTCATATACACCCAGGGCCCTCTGTTCCTGCACCCCCTTTATAATGGCACAGCCTGTTTTAAACTGTCTTTCATTGTCTTTCCTACCACAGTACATACTTCACACTGCTCTGCATTGATCCCCAACTGCGATACACCTGAACACGACACCAACGTGTCACTGTCCTGTTAAGAGTTCCACACTCTCCTCCATAGACTTTACAATTCTTCCAGGTTTGATGCCATCTACAAACACTGAGATTGTCATAGCGTCACAGTCCCCATGAAACAACTGAATCCTGCCCCACACACACGAGTGTGAGCAAGTGAAATACTGATATATTCCCACGGACGGGGTTGAATAATGACGTGCTGTCAATGGAGCAACAAAACTCCTGACACACACCAGACGGAGCGAATGAAATATTGACAAACCACAGAGCAAAAGAAACCTGTATCGACTCCGCTTATCTATATTCATCAGGGTATAATGTGATGAAGTTGAAAGTGTGTACTGTACCTTTAAGAGAGAGGGAATGCTGTTCTGAACTGAGAGCTTACAAGCTCCTGTGGTCTGAGAGGATGGCAGACCCAGAAACAATATATTGCTGTAGAGCTGGAGTCGGGTAATAAGCAGTTAAGAGAAAGAGGGTCCCAGAGTCGTGAATAGTTGATGTAA
>NW_025203782.1:6921-8901 GCF_004010195.1 Chiloscyllium plagiosum
TTCATTTAAGTTACCAGATGAGCTTCACACCGTGGTCTCACCATCCCAGTGTGTGTGTGTGTATCTGTGTGTCTCTGTGTGGGGCAGGTCTGGCAGTCTCTGCTGGCCTCCATACGCCACTGCACAGGCATTGGCAGAGGGAGAAAACCAACAGGGATTCATTCAGAGAGGGTGTGGGAGAGGGCAGCTGCTCACAGCACCATCCAAACTGATGTCTTATCCATGGACTGATCTAAATGTCCTTTAAACATTGTAACTGTCCCTGCTTTCACCACTTCCTCTGGAAGTTCATTCCACACAAAACCAGGTTCTGTCTAAAATAATTACCTCTCATGACCTTTGTAAATCTTTTTCCTCGCACCTAAAATATCCCTCAGTTTTGAATCTCCAACTCTAGATAAAAGACATTAGCCCTTCAGCTTATCTGTACCCCTCACCATTTTATAAACTCTGTAAAGTCACCCCTGAACCTCATACTATCCAATGAAAAGAGTCCCAGCCTACCCAGCCTCTCCTTATAGCTCACTCCCTCCATTCCCAACAACATCCAGGTTAATCTCTTCTGAACCCTCTCCAGCTTAATAACATCAAGGTCAATAATATTTATGTGAATAGTCAAGGTATTGTCTAAGCGTAGGGGTGTCCAAAACTAGAGGACCGAGATTTCAGGTGAGAGTGGAAACATTTAAAAGTGACCTAATGGGCAGCTTTTTCACCCAGAGGGTGGTGTGCCTATGGAATGAGCGGGCAGGATGACGAGACTGGACACAATATTCCAGAAGAGGTCTCACCAATGTCCTGTACAACCTCAACATGTCATGCCAATTCCGATACTCAGAGGTCTGACCAATGAAGACAAGTGTGTTAAACACCTCCTTAACCACACTATCTATATGAGGTGCAAATTTTAAAGAATCATACCTGACGGCCTAGGTCTCTGTACTACAACACTGCCAATGGCCCTGCTTTTAATTGTATAGGTCCTGCTCTTGTTTGATTTACCAAATCCAATACCTGGAATTAATGCAAACTAAACTCCATCAGCCACCCCTCAGTCCAGTGTGTGATATTACTGCCACCTCACCCTCCCCCTTCAATTTTAAAATGCCCATCCCTCTCCAGGAGGCCTGCACACTCCGGCTTTGATTTTCACAAAGACCCTGAGCTTGGGTTGCCTTGTATGGTTAGCGGGAGGAGGGACAGATTGCAGACACAGTCAGTGGGGAGGAGAGGCTGGAGTAATCAGTGGCCTGGTATCATTTCATGGTTTTAGGAAGAGGGCAGTCACACGTTACAGTTGGGAAATACTGATTGGTGTTTTGGGACCAGACATTAAGCTCTTCCTTCGTCTCTGATGTTCAGTAATAAATATCCATTTGAGACCCTTCATTGGGCAGAGTGTATCTGCAGGATTTCTTTCCCTAATATTACAGATACAGATAATAACGATTAAAGATGTTTATAGTTAATTTCGATAGCATAGCACGTATGCTCAATATCCTTTAGTTGAGACAAATATTTTGCATTTGTTTAACAAAACAAAGTGTTTTGTGTAGTCCAGTAATGGTAACCTGATTATAATAAATCCACACCGAGCTGAAAGCGGGGACTAAAATATGACCCAAAATCTGGGTATGGTCGTTGTAGTGGGTAGTGTCCCTGGCTCTGAGCCAGAGCTCTGGATTTGATTATAATTCCTGAACTTGTGTGGTAGTGTTCCTAACTCTGAACTAGAAGGCCTGGATTCAAGTCCTGCCTGTTGCAGAGGTATGTCACATAATGTTATAACAGGCTGACAGCAGAATACTGTTACAGCTTTATGGGTACTACAGCGTGGTGCGAGTGTCCCTACCTCCGGGCACAAAGGTTTAGGTGTAAAGCGAACAGAAGTGTCTCATTTCCATCTGAACAAACACATTAAAATGGATTTAGAATTGTGACTTGACAGAGAAGGAAGAGGTGTCAGCATTGAGGTTCAGA
>NW_025203783.1:0-2784 GCF_004010195.1 Chiloscyllium plagiosum
GAGCTATTGCATTTTGGTAGAAGAAGAGTCGGGAAGTTTTTGGCAGATAGGATCAAGGAATACCCTGAGGCCTTCTATAGGTTCATCAGGAATAAAAGAATGACGAGAGTAAGATTAGTGTCAATCAAAGCCAGCAGTGGGAAGTTGTGTGTGGAATCTGAGGACATAGGGGAAGCCCTTAATGAATACTTTTCACCAGCATTCCCATTGGAAAAGGGCAATGTTATTGAGAATACGGAGACACAGGTTACAAGATTAGATGGGATTGAGGTTGATAATTTTGGAAGATCTGAAAATAGATAAGTCCCCTGGGCTGGATGGGATTTATCCTTGGAGTCTTTGGGAAGCCAGGGAGGAAATTGCAGAGCCTTTGGCTTTCATCTTTATGTCATCACAGTTAACAGGAATAGTTCCTGAAGACTGGAGGATAGCATATGTTGTCCCCTTGTTTAAGGAGGGGAGTCGGGACAATCCTGGTAATTATAGGCCAGCGAGCCATACTTCAGTGGTGGATAAGGTGTTGGAAACGGTTATAAGGGATAGGATTTCTAGTCACCTGGAAAGGAATAGTTTGATTATGGATAGTCAACACTGTTTTGTGAAGGATAGGTTGTGACTCACAAACCTTACTGAGTTCTTCGAGAAGGTGACAAAACAGGTGGATGAGGCTAAATCAGTTGATGTGGTGTATATGGATTTCAGTAAGGCTTTTGATAAGGTTCCACATGTTAGGCTACTGCATAAAATAAGAAGTTTCAGGATTGACGGTGATTTAGCAGTTTGGATCAGTAATTGGCGAGCTGAAAGAGGACCCGAGGGTGGTGTTTGATGGGAAATGTTCATCCTGGAGTTCTGCTACTAATGGGGTACCGCAAGGATCTGTTTTCGGGCCAATGCTGTTTGTCATTTTTATAAATGACCTGGATGAGGGTGTAGAAGGATGAGTTAGTAAATTTGTGTATGACACTAAAGTCGGTAGAGTTGTGGATAGTGACGAAGGATGTTGTAGGTTACAGAGAGACATAAATAAGCTGCAGAGCTAGGCTGAGAGGTGGCAAATGGAGTTTAATGTGGAAAAGTGTGATATAGTTCACTTCAAAAGAATTAACAGGAAAGCAGAGTACTGGGCTAATGGTAAAATTCTTGGCAGTGTGAATGAACTGAGAGATCTGTGTCCAGGTGCATAAATCCCTGAAAGTTGCCATCCAGGTTGATTGGGTTGTTCAGAAGGTATACGGTGTGTTGGTGTTTATTGGTCGGGGGATTGAGTTTTGGAGCCACAAGGTCACGCTTCAGCTGAACAAGACACTGGTGCGGCCTGATGAAGGGCTTTTGCCCGAAACGTCGATTTTGCTGAAGCTCCTCGATGCTGCCTGAACTGCTGTGCTCTTCCAGCACCACTGATCCAGAAACTGGTGCGGCCGCACCTGGAGTATTACGTGCAGTTCTGGTCACCACATTATAGGAAGGATATGGAAGCTTTGGAAAGGGTTCAGAGGAATGAACTTTCTGAGGAAGTGGTGGATTCAGGTACAGTTACAATGTTTAAAGACATTTGGATAATTACATGAACAGGAAAGGTTTGGAGGGATATGGGCCAAGCGCAGGCAAATGAGACTAGATTAGTTTGGGATTTTTTTTTAGATTCCCTACAGTGTGGAAACAGGCTCTTTGGCCCAACCAGTCCACACTCACACTCCGAAGAGTAACCCACCCAGACCCATTTCCCTCTGACTAATGCACCTAACACTATGGGCAATTTAGCATGGCCAATTCACCTGACCAGCACATCTTTGGACTGTGGGAGGAAACCAGAGCACCCGGAGGAAACCCACGCAGACACAAGGAGAATGTGCAAACTCCACACAGTCAGTCGCCTGAGGCTGGAATCAAACCTGGGACCCTGGTGCTGTGAGGCAGCAGTGCTAACCACTGAGCCACCGTGCCACCCCTGGTTAGCATGGAATGTTTGGACTGAAAGGCCTGTTTCCGTGCTGTATGACTCTACAACTCTAAAACTCTATGATCAGGAAACCATTGTCAAGAAAAAAACTCTGGATCACGAATACCCTTGTGTGAAGGGAACTGCCACTCTCGCCTGTTCTCTGGGGAATTGGGGATGGGCATTAAACGCTCACTTAACCATTCACATCCTGTAAATGAATATAAAAAAGGAAGCAAAGGATGAACCAGGAAATGACAGACTACTCAACCTAACCTCGGTGGGGGGAATTCTTAAGAAGCAATTTTGAGGAATACAATTACTCTGCATTTGCAGAGACAGGGATTAATCTGGGATAGTCAACATGGCTTTGCTAAGGGGGAGGTCACATCTGACCAACTTGATTGAATTTTTCGAAGATGTGAGCAAATGTGGAGATGAGGGCAATGTTTTTGATGAAGTCAACTTGGGCTTTAGATCAGGTAGCACATAGGAGACTGAAAGCAATGGTAAGAGCCCATGGGATCCAAGGAATTTTACACAAATGGGATCCACAATTGACTGAGTGGTAGTGAACATAAGGTGATGATTGAGGGATGTTTTTCCAATTGGAGGTTTGAGTCCAGTGGGGTCCCACAGGGGTCAGTGTTGGGGCCCACTGCTGTTTGTGGATTCTCCAGTCCAGGAACACATTTTCAGCTCTGATCTCCAGCCTCACCTTGACCTCTTTCCACCTATCACATTTCCGACGCCCCTCCCCAAAGTCTCTCCTCCATACCTTTTATCTTAGCCTGCTGGACAAACTTTCCTCATTCCTGAAGAAGGGCTTATGCCCGAAACGT
>NW_025203783.1:5647-8904 GCF_004010195.1 Chiloscyllium plagiosum
GGCCTATCACCCTCACCTTGACCTCCCTCCACCTATCGCAATTCCAACGCCCCTCCCCCAAGTCCCTCCTCCCTACCTTTTATCTTAGCCTGCTTGGACACACTTTCCTCATTCCTGAAGAAGGGCTTATGCCCGAAACGTCGATTCTCCTGCTCCTTGGATGCTGCCTGACCTGCTGTGTTTTTCCAGCACCACATTTTCAGCTCTGTTCAGTTCCTCGAGCCTGCACTGCCATTCATTACGGTCATGGCTGTTCTCATATTAGCCTTAACTCCACTTTGCTGCTCCCTCTCCATAACCTTTAACCCATTATGAATTACACATCTGTTTATCACCTCTGCTCGTTGGAGCCATACCTGCCACATAGGAAGATGGTTGTAGTTGTTCGAGGTGAGTCTTCTGAGCCCCAGGACATCTCTGCAGGAGTTTCTCAGGGTAGTGTACCAGGTCCAACCATCTTCAGCTGCTTCATCAATGACTTCCCTCCACCATAAGGTCAGAAGTGGGATGTTCAATGATGATTGCACAATATTCAGCAACAAAGGGTGGTACGGTGGCTCAGTGGTTAGCACTGCTGCCTCACAATGCCAGGGACCCGGGTTCGATTCCAGCCTTGGGCGACTGTCTGTGTGAAGTTTGCACTTTCCTAATGAAGGACGTTTTCCCGAAATGTTGATTTTCCTGCTCCTCAGATGCTGCCTGACCTGCTGTGCTTTTCCAGCACCACTCTAATCTAGACCCTGCTATAGATCACACCCACTGGTCTGCCCTCATCAATCCTCTTTGTTATTTGTTCAAAAAACTCAATCAAGTTTGTGAGACATGATTTCCTACGCACAAAACCATGTTGACTATCTCTAATCAGTCCTTGCCTTTCCAACTACATGTACATCCTGTCCCTCAGGATTCCCTCCAACAACTTGCCCACCAGCGAAGTCAGGCTCTCTGGTCTATAGTTCCCTGACTTGTCCTTACCACCCTTCTTAAACAGTGGCACCATGTTAGCCAACCTCCAGTCTTCTGGCACCTCACCTGTGACTATCTGGAAAGTGTGAAATTAGGTAAGTCCTCTGGGCTGGATGGGATTTATCTTCGGATTCTCTGGGAAGCCAGAGAGGAGATTGCCGAGCCTTTGGCATTGATCTTTAAATCGTCATTGTCTACAGGAGTGGTGCCAGAAGACTGGAGGATAGCAAATGTGGTTCCCTTGTTCAAGAAGGGAAGTAGAGACAATTCTGGTAATTATAGACCAGTGAGCCTTACTTTGGTTACATAGAACATAGGAGATAACAGTGCAGTGCAGGCCCTTCGGCCCTCGATGTTGCGCCAACCTGTCATACCAATCTGAAGTCCATCTAACCTACACTATTCAATGTACGTCCATATGCCTGTCCAATGACGACTTAAATGTACTTAAAGTTCCTAAAGAAGGGCTTATGCCTGAAACGTCGATTCTCCTCCTCGGATGCTGCCTGGCCTGCTATGTTTTTCCAGCACCACATTTTAAACTCTGGTCTCTGGCATCCGCAGTCCTCACTTTTCTCCCTTAAACTTGGCGAATCTACTACCGTTGCAGGCAAAGCATTCCATTCCCTTACTACCCTCTGAGTAAAGGTTGTGGGTGAAGTGTTGGAAAATGTTGTAAGAGAAAGGATTTATAATCATCTAGAAAGGAATACATTGATTAGGGATAGTCAACATGGTTTTGTGAAGGGTAGGTCATGCCTCACAAATCCTATTGAGTTCTTTGAGAAGGTGACCAAACAGGTGGATGAGAGTACTGGGCAAATCGTAAGATTCTTTGTAGTGGAGATGTGCAGAAAGATCGCTGTGTCCATGTACATAGATCCCTAAAGTAGTTGATGTGGTGTATGTGGATTTCAGTAAGGCATTTGGTAAGGTTCCCCACGGTAGGCTACTGCAGAAAATATGTAGGCATGGGATTGAGGGTGATTTAGCAGTTTGGATCAATAATTGGCGAGCTGAAAGAGGACCCGAGGGTGGTGTTTGATGGGAAATGTTCTTCCTGGAGTTCAGTTACTAGTGGGGTACCACAAGGATCTGTTTTGGAGCCACTGCTGTTTGTCATTTTCATAAATGACCTGGATGAGGGTGTCGAAGGGTGGATTAGTAAATTTGCGGAAGACACTAAGGTCACTGGACTTGTGGGTATGTTGAAGGATGTTTAAAGTTACAGAGGGACACAGATAAGCTGCAGAGGTGGGCTGAGAAGGGGCAAATGGAGTTTAATGTGGAAAAGTGTGACGTGATTCACTTTGGAAGGAGCAACAGGAATACAGAGTACTTGGCAAATCGTAAGATTCTTTGTAGTGGAGATATGCAGAAAGATCTCTGTGTCCCTGAAAGTTGCCACCCAGGTTGATAGGATTGTTAAGAAGGCATATGTTGTGTTAGCTTTTATTGGTAGAGGGATTGAGTTTCGAAGCCATGAGGTCATGCTGCAGCTGTACAAAACTCTGGTGCAGCCGCACTTGGGGAATTGTGTACAGTTCTGGTCTCCGCATTATAGGAAGGATGTGAAAACTTTGGAAAAAGTGCAGAAGAGATTTAGAACATAGAACATGGAACAATGCAGCGCAGAACAGACCCTTCGGCCCTCGATGTTGCACCGACGTGTGAACTATTCTCAGCTCATTCCCCTGCACTATCCCATCATCATCCATGTGCTTATCCAAGTTTTGTTTAAATCTCCCTAATGTGGCTGAGTGAACTACATTAGCAGGTAGGGCATTCCACACCCTTACCACTCTGAGTAAAGAACCTGCCTCTGGCATCTGTCTTAAATCTCTCACCCCTCAATTTGTACTTATGCCTTCTCGTACACGCTGACGTCATCATCCTAGGAAATAGACTTTCACTGTCTACCCTATCTAATCCTCTGATCATCTTGTATGGCTCTATCAAATCCCCGCTTAGCCTTTGTCTTTCCAAAGAGACGGACTGGTCTGTAATTGCCAGGGATTCCCCTATTCCCCTTCTTGAAAAGAGGAACAACATTCGCCTCCCTCCAATCCCCCGGTACGACTCCCGTGGAGAGTGAGGAGGCAAATATCCTCACCAGCGTCTTAGCAACCTCCTTTCTCGCTTCCCAGAGCAGCCTAGGATAAATCTGGTCTGGCCCTGGTGACTTATCAATCTTAATGTTTTCCAAAATGTCCAGTCTGTATCCCCGCTCCTCAAAGTACTCATTCACAACGAGTTCCCTTTCCTTAGTGAAAACCAAAGTAAAAAACTCA
>NW_025203784.1:0-4869 GCF_004010195.1 Chiloscyllium plagiosum
GTCCCGGGACATGTCTTCAGGAGACCCTCAGATTAACTTCCTCAGCACAAACATCTTCAGCTCCTTTGTCAACATCTATGTGCCCCCATTCCCGGCGCCCCCCATCTATCTCAAGATCAGAAGCAGGGTGATCACTGAAGACCACACAATATTCAGAACATTTTGTCCTCACTCAGCTCCTGAACCGGTCTCTGTCTATATTCAGCAAGACCCAAACAACATTCACGTTTGTGCTGTTAAAGTGTCGGTAACATTCATGGAACAGTGCTGCCAGACACTGCACATTTCCACAGTTAAAAGAGGAGCTCATTCAGCATCTCAAGCTGGTTACATGGATATGTGGAAATCATCCAGCCCATCGAAATGACTGAACAAGAAGAGGGACAGCCCATTCAATCCTACTGCCTGTTCCACAGGAAGAGGAGGCGTCTGGTCAGTACATTGAGCTGTTAAACAGGAAGATGCAGAGTAGAGTAAGACCCCTAAACCTGTTCTATGGAACCAGGAGGAGACCATTCACCCCTCGAGACACTTACACAGGAATAGGAGGTGTCATTGATGCTCCAACCTGGAAAACGAATGGAGCAGAGACTGCACTCATAGACTGCTCACAATGTTCCTCGTGGCTCCATTGCCTGTGGGACAAATGATACGTTAACGTGTTTTGCCGGCAGTGAGGAAGGAAGCCAAATGTTTTGTGCCAAGCCTCAAGGAGGCATCTTCCATCTCCAAGAAGACAGACCCATGTTCTCCGTGGGGGTCAGGAGTTGGTGGGAATAAAATGAAGGTAATGTGGCTCCTGTAGGAATGGTGTATAACGTGAAGTCCTATGTATGATCACACACCAAATGCACTGTATTAATGTTGGAAGAGTTTAGTTAAAGACTGGTTCTCTCTCTCTCAATCGAAATGGGGAGTGGCGTGGAGGGAGAGGAACGTTCTCAGAGTCTTTTAAATCATCGGGAACCATGTAAACCAAGTAAAAAAAAACATGGAATTTATCACCAAATTAGTCCTGTTTGGAATATAATGAATGACTGTCCATCACCTTAAGGATCAATGCGATCACTTCTTATTCTTCAAAGCACTACAGATTAATCCTCATGCATTCCCGATGGTACAATCATCCCAACGATTAGTCTGGTGAAACTCCTTTACACTCTTTCTGCCAAGAGGATTATTCGTTATAAAGGAGAGAAGATCTGTGCACAATACCCCAAATACTATGTCAACAACACTCTAGGGTTGATCACAATGATTCTGTTCCCTAACTTAGCTGTCTCAGCTTTTTTCCTGTGGTATAAAAAGCCATTCCTTCTCTCTATACGGCGCATGATGTGGAATTTTGAAGTCTCTTACATCTTTGCGTCATTCATCACCAGAGTTGTCGATGGAGATGTATATAACGTTCAGAGGGAGACCCAATCAGAAAGGATTCACTTGAAACAGGGAATGGTCACCTACCTCAATGGAAATTACTTGCAGGAACATGGAAATCAGGCAGAGGAAGGGAGCTATCTTTCCTTTTGTTCTGCTCTCATGGGATGTGTGCAACCCTGGACAGGCCAGCATGTTATGCTGATCTCTTATCTGAGTGGTTGATTCAGCTATTGTACAGGATAATAAAGAGTAAACCACATTGCTGTGGGTTTGCAGTCACACAGAGACCTGAACATGGAAGGATAACCCATTGCCTTCTCTAAAGGACATGAGGCAAACAGATATGCTTCTGTTTAAAACAAGTGGTGATGATTTCATTTGCATTCCATTAACTTCCTTCATGAGACACCAACAGATTATTAATCTGTGCCGATTGATTATGAGTCAATGACTTGACCACCATGCACTGTCTGTCCATCTGACAGATTCTGTGGAGAGGACAAATTAACCATCGCAAGTGCAAATATTTTCTGATGTAAGCATAGTTAGAAGGGACTTGAAACAGTTATATCTGGATTTACCAAAGGCACAAACGATGGATTCTTCAGCAGCTGCATTGAGGCTGAGAAGGAGACTGAAATATCCCGATAGTGGTCTTGGGCAGGATTGGTGAGCAAGGACATTATGCAGAAATGTAAATATGAATGGAGAAAAAAAGATCATGGAGTTTAAGAAGAGTCAGGTTTCTCCTCGCGTATTGTTGAGTAAGTTTTGAATAGTAATTTGCTAGTTATAATCAGGAAGGAATAAAATTTTTGACCTGATCTGGAAATGATGACTTCCAAATTTTAAAATTTGAATATGAACAGCAATTCAGTTCAACTCAGCTTAATGGTCAGATGGAATGACTTACCAGGAACACCAACTATAGCGAGGATGGGATAGTAACCACCTTGAATAATCCAAAGGATATCTTCGATCCGTGATGCTAATGATATCCAAGGCTGGGAAAGGTAGTGAAGACCCAAGGATAAACTCCTGTCTGTTGTAATATTCCAGTCTAATGTTCTCAGATACTGATCCATTAACGGAACATCCCAGTCTAATGTTCTCAGATTCTGATCTCTCCTCCCCGTCTCTCGAGCTACTGATCCCTGCTAGTCCAGTCGTTGATGCTCCCGCTCATACTGGCATAACACATTGAACCGAGTCCTTAATTAATAGACGAGGAAAACCCTCCAGTGACACATCTCGGATCCACGGAGACTGACATCAATCACAGTCACTGAACAAATAGCTCCAGCCAACGCCTTTCAATTCAATATTGTTTTACTCAAATTCAAAACAATGATTCAAACTTTCGCATTCTGGATGGGCGATGTAAGGGTGACTGATGGAACAAATCTTGAGGCTGGTAGATCAATTGAGTGCAACCATACAATCTGTCTTGGATGCTGGAGTAATGCCATAAGTTTATCAGAACATAAATATGCGTCTCTGATTACAAATGGAAACACACATCCTGGAACTATTGATCAAGCATCATAATTTCAATTAAACATTGAGACAATTTTTATAGTTCATTATCTGAGGGGGATGTGTGTCTGTGAAACGTGGGGTTGGAACAGACAAATGGCATGGGTATGTTAACAGAGAACTGAACGTGACAAATGCAATTCAGACTGTCATTCCAAGTTCAGAGAGAGGCAGATGAGGCCTGTTGTACAGGATAATATGGCTTGTTAGTGAACTGTGATGAAATGTCATTTACTGGACTTCAATTACAGTGTGATTATGGCATTGTGGAGGAGAAAGAAAACAGAATTTTGGGACATGGCAGTTCAGACTGGAGGGATGGACAATAATATTCCTCAGTCATCAGTATTGGAATGTTACTCTTTATAACTCATATGAAGAACAGATTCAATGATACATCTAAAGTGAGGAAGAAGGAGTAAAATTTGTTTATTGAACACAAAATACGGGGACAAAATGATTTTCTGTCCATACTAAACTATGGGAAGTACAAAGAAATAAGATACACTCACGATATTGAGCTACATAAATTGAAGTGTGTATTACAAAACCACGGAAGTGGTGTGTAATCTTTGTCAATCATTATTTGGCCCACAGCTGAGATGCTGATTTCCCCTCTGTCAGTGATCCACCTCATTGAGATCCTCTGGCGCAGTATCTCAGTTCTGAGGGGGTTCTCAGTTCCTGCTGTTGTTCACCCAGTCTATATAAATTAAATCACCTTCTCGCTGTTGAAAAAAATCACTTGGCCTTTTGGACTCTGTTTCACTGTCAGCAACTCACCTCTGTGATATTATTGGCGATAAATGATCTGGAACCACAGACAGTATCCGCATAGTGATCAAGCCGTATGGCAATAGATAAAGGCCTTGCAGTCTGTGAGAATTTCTAAATAAAACTTCCATTTTCTGTCTGTTCCTGTCTATCTCCTCTCATGCTGTCTTCTGATCTATCCAACTCACCCTCGTTTAACATCCCTCAAAATCACTCCCTGTTTCCAAATTCTGCAGTTGTCCAGCTTGATGTGGTGGCCATTTTGGAGAAATGGATAGAGCAGAGACAGGACTGATCGTTGGAGGGTCCGGAGTTTAGATGCTCCATTAAGAACAAGGAAGGTACTAAACATGGGGCAGGGGTTGGGGTTGGGGTGGGCGAGGGTGTGGTGGCATTGAAAATCAAAGACAGCGTTACGTTGGTAGAAAGGATGCTTAATAAGGACTCATCCACTGAGGTAGTATGGGAAGAGGTTAGAAACAAAAACGGAGATGTCACCCTGTTGACAGTTCTTTATTGCACTCTGAAAAGTTCCAGAGATGTCGTGGAAAGGATTACATAGATGATACTGGACAGGAGCGAAAGTAACAGAGTTGTTGTTATGGAAGAATTTAACTTTCCAAATATTGACTGGAAACGCTACAGTTCGATTACTTTATATGGGTCAGTTTTTGTCCAATGTGTGCAGAATGGTTTCCTGACACATTATGTAGATAGGCCAACAAGGGGTGAGGCCAAATTGGATTTGGTGCTGAGTAATGAACCAGACCAGTTGTTGGATTTGGAAGTAGGTGAACACTTTGCTGATAGTGACCACAATTCAGTTATGTTTACCTTAGCGATGGAAAGGGACAGGTGTATACCACAGGGCAAGAGTTATAGCTGGGGGAAAGGCAATTATGATGCGATTAGGAAAGGTTTTAGGATGCATAGGATGGGGAAGGAAACTGCAGAGGATGGGTACAATTTAAGTGTGGAGCTTTTTCAAACAACAGCTACTGTGTGTCCTTGATAAGTTTAGACCTGTCAGGAAAGGAGGAAGTGGTCGAGTGAGGCTGCTGTGGTTTACTGAAGCAGTTGAATCTCTTGTCAAGAGGAAGAAGGAGGCTTATGTAAAGATGAAACGTGAAGGCTCAGTTCGGATGCTTGAGAGTTACAAGTTAGCCTGGAAGGACTTAA
>NW_025203784.1:5666-8905 GCF_004010195.1 Chiloscyllium plagiosum
AGGGAGGAGTTTACACAACCATCTGTTCGGATTTTTACATCGCCATTGTCTACAGGAATAGTGCAAGAAGACTGGAGGACAGCAAACGTTGTCCCCTTGCTGATGAAATGGAGAAGAGACAACCCTGGTAATTGTCTCCCTGCCTTACTTTAGTTGTAGGTAATGTGTTGGAAAGGATTATAAGCGATAGGTTTTACTATCATCTAGAAAGGAATCATTTGATTAGGAATAGTCAACAAGGTTTTGTGAAGTGTATGTCATGCCTCACAAATCTTACCGAGTTAATTGAGAAGGTGACCAAACAGGTGGATGAGGGTAAAGTGAGGTGTATGGATTTTAGTAAAGCTTTTGAAAAGGTCCCCCATGGTAGGCTATTGACAAAATATGGAGAGTGTGGTGTTGGAAAAGCAGAACAGATGAGGCAGCGTCCAAGATGCATACAAGTTAATGTTTCTCTTGTTCGCCCTTCATCAGGAATCAGTTTTCTGGTCTGCAACATCTGCAGTCTTCATTTTCTCCTCGCTCCTCGGATGTTGCCTGACCTGCTGTGTGTTTCCAGCGCCACACTCTCGACGCTGATCTCAAACATCTGCAGTCCTTACTATCTCCCAGAAAATATGGAGAAGTGGAATTGTGGGGGATTTAGCGTTTGGATCACAAATTGGCTTGCTGAAAGCAGACAGAATGTGGTAGTTGATGGGGAATGTTCATCCTGGAGTTTAGTTACTAGTGGTATACTGCAAGGATCTGCTTTCGAGTGACTGTTGTTTGTCCGTCTGAAAATGATCTTAATGAGGGAATGGAAGGATGAGTTAGTAAATTTACGGTTGGCAGTAAGGTCGGTGGAGCTTTCGGCAGTGCTGAAGGAAGTTGCAGGTACTGAGCTGTAATGTTCTATGTTCATACACCTACAATGGGCGAAATAGCTTCCTTCTGTGATGTAATGATTCTGAGGTACTCTGTCCCACAATAAAAGCTTTAGGTTCCTGGAGAGACAAGCTGGTCCAGTAAAGGATACACACTGCACAACCATCCATCATCTCTTCCTGTTCTCTGATATACAGCGGCCTCAAAATATCTGCCCAAACAAAATACATTGATTCAAATTCACGCAGTCAGGAGGACGTTCACCCGAGGGAATTGCCATCAGAGGATTTAATGAATAATAAGATTTCAGAATAACACAAAAAATAAAACAATATCACAGCAGCATAATAATTGGCAGCAGAGTAAAACTTACAGTTCCAAATAGTTCCAAGTTCAGCATTATGTTCAGTTTTGGTCACCTTGCTATAGGAAGGATGGAATTAATCTGGAACTTTACAAGGATGTTGCCAGGACTCAAGGGTCTGAGTCATAGGAAGAGGTTGGATAAGCTGGGACATTTCTCTTTAGAGTGCAGGAGACTGAGGGTGGCATGAAGTGCTTCGAGAAGCTAGTCATAGCCCACATCAGCGCCAGTCTCCTAGCCTGCCTCGATCCCCTACAATTTTCCTACCAGTGGAATGGGTCCATAGCGGGTGCCATATGTACCATCCCTGGAACATCTCTGGACAACAAGGACACTCACGTCAGATTCCTACTCATTGACTATAGGTTCACCTTCAACACCATTATTCCCTTCAGACTGATCACAAAACTCCCTGACCTTAGTCTTGGCTCCGCCCTCTGAAATTGGATCCTCAGCTTTCTGACCCACAGTGCACAATCAGTGAAAATAGGTAACTGTTTCTCTTCCATGATAACATTCAACACTGAAATCCCAAAGGATGTGTCCTCAGCCCCCTACTATACTCCCTGTACACTCACGACTGTATTGCCAAATTTTGAACGAATGCCATCTACATGTTTACTGATGACACCATCATAGTAGGACAGGTATGTAATGATAGCAAGTCAAATTACAGAACGGAAATAGAGGACTTGGTGATATGCTGCACTGAGACCATTCTCTCTTTCAACGTCGACAGAACGAACCAACTGATCAATGACTTCAGAAAGAAAGGAGGAGAACATGCCCCCATCTGCATTAATGGAACTGAAATTGAAAGGAGAGAAAGCATTAAGTTGCTTGGAGTGATGATAACCGATTTCCCATGTAGATGTGACAGTCGAGATGGCACAATAACGCCTCTTCTTTCTCTGGCAGCTCAGGACATTTGACATATCCACAAGGACCCTCATCAATGTCTATAAATGCACCACTGACAGCAAACTATCTGGGTGCGTAATGAACTGGTGTAGCCACAGCCCTGCCCAGGACAGTAAGAGAAATGACAGAAGGGTGTGTGCACAGCCCATGCCATCACGGAAACCAACGTCCCATCCATTGTTTCCATTTACACAGCTCACTGCCGCGGAAAGGCTGACAACATTATCAAAGACCCATCGCACCCTGGATCTTCTACAATCTCTCTTCCATCATGCAGACACTACAGAAGCATGAACACACAAACCAGCGGCTCATGAACAGCATCTTCCCAGCCAGTATTAAACTAAGGAATAGACTCTCTAACTTCAAATTATGCTGATCTTGCTCACATTGATGTTGCCTATTGCATTCCCTTTCTGGTGTAGTGGAGGAGAGTAGGAGCAGTGGACAGAGCACATGAGTTGTTTGCATGCACAGGATGTTCTCTGCCGGATGTGGAAGGATCCTTTGAGGCCATGGATGGACGTGAGGTTGGAGATGTTCGCAAAGATTCCAGACCTCTTGCAGTGGCACGAGAAGGTGCCAGGAGTGGAATGTAGCATGGTGGGGGAGGGGGGCGTGGACCTACTGAGAGTGGTGTGATGGGAGTGGTCTCTGCAGAATACTGATAAAGTGGGTAGGGAAGTATATTTCTGGCGGTCGGGAGGCGAGATAAACGAGCCTGACTGTTAGTGGCGGAAATGGCAGAGGATGATGCATCGTATCCTGAGGTTGGTTGAATGGGAGGCAAGGACCAGAGGGGTTCTATCCTTTTTGTAGTTGGAAGGGTGAGGTTCAAGGGCGGAGTTGTGGGAACTTGGTGAGATGCGCTAGAGCACCCTCCTGCAGCCGAACCACCTCTTCAATGCTACCTTTCCCTCTATCTATCTTTGCACTGTTTGAAAACTTAGCCTGAATGCCTTCAGTTCCTTCATGCAGATCATTAATGCACAAAGTGAAAAAATATGGTCATAACACTGAGTCTTGTGGAACACAACTTGTCCCTGACTGCGCTCTTCGAATGACCCTTTTATCCCCACTCTCTGCT
>NW_025203785.1:0-8907 GCF_004010195.1 Chiloscyllium plagiosum
AGGAGCACAATAGCAGATCACAAACGCAGCAAATACCACTATTCCATCGGCAACTAGGAACATAAAGATAACTTCTGGCATGAAAAACGTGACTCACATCCTATGAATGAATTGATAAGAAAAGAAAATAAATTACTCAGATCATCAGCAATTTTTGGAAATTGCTGGAAAATTTCGACAGCCCTTGACGAAGACAGAAAGAATATTCTCAACTAGCCCAGTCATCTTGAGCAACAAGTTTTCGAAATATTATTGAACAACATAGTGGGATATTCTCACTTCTACCTTGGAATTTGGTGTTCATGTAACTTCAATGAAGCAGTGATCTTTGTGGCCAATGGCATCAAAATCCTCACCGTGGTTTGAGACTCAAGGTTTAGTAATCTGGGTGGCACACCTTTGAAAGCACCTCTTTTCGGAAACCAGTTGTGTTACACTGGACTCCTGCATTATCAATAAATTGGAAAAATGTTCTTGCAAAACTTCGAGTATGTCGCAAACCTCATTTGCTTCTCCTCACTTTTATTTAAAGTTTGTCCCAGTTTCATTGCTTGCTCAATTTGTCAGCTAACATCCAGACCGTCACTGAATCGACGTAACAACTGTAGAACAATACAAGAAACCATTCACAACATGTTCTCTAAAATTCCAATGAGTGAATAACATCGACAGATGCACATGCGCAGGATGCAATCTCGGTGACTTTTAGAAACTTCCCCTGCTCTGTCTTTGCTCTATTCTATTTTTCCTCTATTCTAAAGAAACCTGGCCAATTTCTCCTCTATTTATCTTCTGTTATGAAGAAAGTTGGCCACTTTCTCTTCTAAACATGCAAAATGGACTGTTAATTGCTCCAAAGAAATGTTTGGCAGTGAAGCTTTCACCTTTTTCTGCAGATCCGCAACTCTAAGATGTGAAGAAATTTATTGAGAAGCGAAGCACCAGGTTCAGTGGAGGAACGCAGGCAGAGAGAGGAAAACACACACTTTCGGAAGAGAATTCAATGCATACGCAAGTGAAAATTATTTTTGGTTGGATGATAGCGGCAAAGGAAGGGGACTCATGTATCCTTTTATTTGTCTTTCCTAACCAACTGTGGACAACACCAGAAGGCCAACTTTGTTTTTTAAATCTATTCCAAATTCCACCAAATGATTGGCTTGTTCAGGCCAAACTAGAGGACAGATTACACACACATGCACACACATATGGATTTAATCTCACTAGCTGCTACGTGGTGATTTTGAATCAATATCCCTTACATTACGCTTGTGATGTGGATTACGAGTAAAGCAACACTGCGACAATCCTCTGAAAACAGCATCTCGTGGAAGAAAAAGAGTTGAAGTTTCCAGTCGACTTACTCGTAAGTGAAAGTATCTTGAGAAGAAAATTGGAAAATTTGTGTCTGGACTCCAAAAAGATAAAAAAGAATATTTAGTCGGCAGCTCGAGTGAGAATGAAGTTGAAACCAGGAATAAAAGAGAGCAAGCAGCGAACGGGATCGGGGCAGGCTACAATATGGCGACAAAAATAAAATTATTGAGAGCAATAATATTAATCGCATTTTCAGCAGTTTGGTTACTCTTCAGGCAATGGAGTTGGACTTGATGGATAAAGTATGGAGTTTTCAGGTCGAAATGATGGCAACTGTTTCCATGTTTTCAGAGTTTCCATAACGAAGTCGTTAATGTAGTTCAACATCTTTATTGAATGAATAGTCAGACGCAGTTTCTCACAAGAAAGATCAAGAAAACCGAGGATGGGATAGTAACCAGCTGCATCATCCAAAGTGCAAACTTATCCGCATTGCTAACGATTACCAACCTTGATAAAGATTGTAAAGGCCCAAATGCAAACTTCGACCTATTGCTTAAAAATTCCAGTCTGTGGCTGTGAGATTCTGGTCTTTCCCTCTCTGTGCAGCTGATGATTCCTGATAGTGTCACATGTGATACTTCCACTGTTACTTTGGGGAAAGACAGCGATAGGTGTCTCTTATTAATAAAAGACGGAATCCATCTAATGTGAGAATTAGGATTCATGGAGACTGACATTAATTACCGTCACAGTACGCACACTTTCAGTTAAGCCTATTCAATTCAAAACCTTTCGATTTGACAATGCTTCTCCTGTAACAAGGTTATGTTGTTCATGGCTTTTTCTTTTGCAGAGGTGTCATAAAGGTGTAGATCTGGATACATCTGGAACATAATTTAAGTTGTTCTTCTAATGCACTTGTTCAACGAAAGGGGAGTGGCCAGTTCTCCCAGTGGAAGGTTTGGTTTGTTTTGGTTTTGTCAAGTTATTTTGTTTGCAGCTGCTGAGCAAGTTTCAGGAGCAAACACAGAGACACTGCCGGGTACCAAAAGATGCAGTTCCACTCTGTGAAGCAGTGTTTCATTTTACATTTTTCTTTGCCAAATGTGTATTTATAGGAATATTGCAATTATTTGGAACAGTACCATTAGGTTGTGATAGATTCGATTTGGTGTTCATATGAGGTAGGTTATTATAAATACATTACTTTTTCGTTTGTGTTTCAAACATTAGTCTGGAAATATATACTGTTTTCCTTACAACTGAGTGGTTGGGCCAGCTGCATCATGCCTCGAATATCCACTGTACATCTGCTTAAAACAATTAGAAAGGTTAGAGTCTGGGCTATTTTCTTTGCACGTTTTGTGTGGGTCCGTCCTGCTCTATAACCCTATCACATGGAAATATTTTTTAATGAGTCTGATTAGTATTCATTCGGATTATTCATTGAAGTAATTATGGAAGGAGCAGAGGGATTGTCCATAATCAGTCCATCCTGAATAAATGTAACGATCTACCAGGGGACTGGAGAATTGGAAATATACACCTCTGTGTGAAAATGGAGAATAAGTAAACAGTATAATCACGCCCATTAACGTTTACATTTTCCGAATGTTTGGAAACAGGTGAAGTCCAATATGTAGGAAATATGTTGTTGCTAAGAAAATATATATTTGAGGGTCAGCCAGTCTAGATACATGAATGAAAAATTACGCCAAATTATCTCAGTTCATTCGTTTAGTTTCAGATCAAATTATGTTCATGTGTATTTACTCTCCTGATTAGAAAACCAGTAATGCAATTGATTATATGGAAATGACAATCTGCACATGACATCGATTACAGGATTGTAAATTAGAAGCAGTGTGGGAAGACGGTTGCTGTGATGATAGTTTGGAGACATCAGTTTTTGTCTCTGTCACAAAGACCTGGTGTGGCGCAGAGACTCAGAGATCAGCAGTGCTGCATCACTGTGCATGGGCCCAACTTCAAGACCAGCCTCGGCCGACTCCCTGAGTGGAGTATTTGCATTCTCTCCATGTCTGCTTGGGCTTTCTCCGTATGATCCGGTTTGCTTCTGCAAGACAAGAACCTGCTGAATATGTAGCTGGGCCATGTTAAATTGCCTATAGTGTCAAGGAATATATAGGTTAGCCAAGGTAAGTATAGGGTTACACGGATTGTTTGGGGTTGAGTCTGAGTAGGATGCACTTCAGAGAGTTGGAGTGGACTTCTGGGAGTCGCTTTAGTTTGAGCTAAATGGCCTGTTTCCACACTGTAGCGAATCTATGTTTCATGCAGCTTAGAGTGCAGGATATCTCATGTGTGTAATTGAGGGCAGACAATCCCAATTAAATATGTCCGTTTTAAAGAGGGAGAAGGAACACACTGACTTGATGTGTTTTTTTTATTTTTCTAAATATATGGACATACGGTAGTCAAAAGTAGTCAGCGAAGAGGAATTAATAGAGACGGAGTTGACAAAATTAAAGAATTGATTTTCGAACTTCACAAATAGCTATTCGGTCCTCACATATCATAATGATTCGCTTTCTCTTGGTGATAGCTCTCACTACATTATTAGCTCCAGCCTCTCATTCAGATCCTTGTTTGCTTTCCTTTCCTGCTTCTGTTCTCCAGGTCGATTGGCAGGAATCTGCATTCTCCCAGGAAAAAATCCATTGACCTAAGTGTTGCTATTCAGTTGTTAAGAAATGTCATGCTTGACATTTTTTTTTATCACAGGTAGTTTTTTTTCCCACAACGAGTGCTCAATACCTTTCATTCATGACCTGAGAATATCGTGGAAGGAACTGATATCGAAGCAGTTCAGAGAATGTTGGATTAGGATTTTAGAAGAAAAATAATTGTTGTTTGTTGGAGGAACCCACGTGAATAATAATAAGTATTGATTAGTTGGAGAGCTTGTGCACACACGGCTATTTGCAACATGTTTAGTCACAGGAGACGTGCCAGTGGTTTGGAGATTAGAAACAAGTTTTTTTCTCTTTATTTAAAACATTTTCCACATGAATGATTCGTGAAATAACTGGCCAGTGAGGCTTATGACAGTGGCAGGGAAATTGCTGCAGACGTTTGTTAGAAATAGAAGTAACTCACACTTAGGTAAAAACAATGACAGTAGATGCTGGACACCAGATTCTGGATTAGTGATGCTGGAGAATCGCAACAGTTCAGGCAGCACCCGAGGAGCAGTAAAATCGACGTTTCGGGCAAATGCCCTTCATCAGGAATGTTTAGAAACGGAAAAATGAAATTGTCCGCAATACTCACACAACAACAGGTTATAGTCCAGCAGGTTTGTGTGAGAGCAGTAGCTTTCAGAGGGCTGTCATTATTTTACATGAAATACTGAACAACAATCTAAGTTTGTTCAATATATCACCTCTATTGCATAACACTGTAATGATTTGCGATAACTTCTGTGTCCAATGAACCTCTCCGAAAATGACCTGATGAAAAAGCAGCGCTCTGAAAGCTAGTACTTCCAAATACACCTGTTGGATTATCACTTGGTGTTGCATGATGTTTGACTTTACCTACCCCAGTCCAACACCGGCACCTCCACATTATATTTAGGATTAGACAGATACATTTTGTGCAGAGAAGGTCGTATCTCACAAACTGGACTGAGTTTTCCTTTGAGGAAATGACAGATATTTAACGAGCACGGAGCAAGATATGTTGCCATTATGGAACATTGGAAGATTTTTCATTTGATTAAAAAAATGGCATCGGTAAAAGTGTTTCTACTTTAACGCAAGGAATGTCGGTGGGCGGCACGGTGGCATAGTAGTTAGCACTACTGCCTCACAGCGCTAGAGACCCGGGTTCAATTCCCACCTCAGAGAAGGTGTGGAGTTTGCACCTTCTCCCCGTGTCTGCGTGGGTTTCCTCCGGGTGCTCCGGTTTCCTCCAACAATCCAACAATGAGTAGGTTAGGTGGATTGGTCATGCTAAATTGCCCGTAGTGTTAGGTGAAGGGGTAAATGTAGGAGAATGGGTCTGGGTGGGTTACGCTTCGGCGGGTCAGTGTGGACCTGTTGGGCAGAAAGGCCTGTTTCCACACTGTAAGTAATCTAATCGAATGTAAGACAGTAAGTGCAGCCCCAATACAAACAATGTACTTCCCAATACGAACTAAATAATTTTAGTAGTCTCAGTTTTAAAGTGTTATTCATCCATTCCTAGGGTCCCTTGGGCGAAAGACCTCTCCTCCAATGCCCAGAACAGGAAAAAGATCCGAGAGCCTTCACAATCTAGAACCTTTTCAATTTTCAGAAGTATCATCGATGTCCTCGTGTGGACATATTGCTTCCGCCATGGCAGTTGTGCAATCATAATAGTAGAGCATTGGGGATTCTTCAGTGGAGGAAGCACTTCTCAGAGTAGCTGAAATGACAATAAGTTGCCATGTGTAATGTGAAATTTAATAAAAGACTTTATAAAAAGTAAGGCACCACAAAAGACGAAGGTGACAACAAGTAAAACCACACCCATAATAAGACCAATCTTGACAAACCATGCTCCCAAATACCCTAATATATTAATCAACTAAGCAAAAGCCTAAAGACCACACCCGCATTGTCTTTTAGCTTTTGTCTTAGCTTCATTGGTTTTATCCAATCTAAGGCCTGTCTGCTTTGCCATGTAATTTTGGTTGAAGCGTTTAATTGTTCTCCCAAGGACAAAAGGGCAGCGCCAGTATAATTGATAAGTCTCTGCTGGTTGTACTATATGTAATTGAACCATTCAACATTCTTGCTACCACCTAGCAATGGGATGAGAGCGTCACATCCTACAAAAATCTCATTGTGGGCCTTAATCTCATTAGGAATACCTCTTGGCTGTCGTGTGTATCAATCCGAATCATTGGATCAGGGACATGGCATTGCTTAGTTCGGTGCAAAGCTGACTATTACGTAGCATCAAGCTGCACGTATGGCGAGATAACTACCTCGTGTAGGAACATTCGGCGGGCACAGCTACCACTCCAATCAGCGAGCAGCATCTGGTGCAACCCTACTTTCTTACCACAAAGCCACCAATTATCTGCCAAAGGGAAGCATTGAGAATTAAAGATAGCCCCAAATGTGGTGTCGACCTTGAGTTCAATCATTTTACCGCAAAGACCCTTAAAATAGCCAGCTGGTGTGGAACCATTTCGCTTAAAGCATTCAAAACGTAACCCTTCTAGTATCCTGAAATCAGCACAGGAAATGTGTAACTGGTCTTGCTGGTGGACCACCGTGTACGATATCTGCGCCACCGTTGATGTTGCCACCTGCCCACGTCATCCTGCTGGTAGAACGTAGAAGCCTGAAGTAGGATGCACCTAAAGGGGCAATGGGATTGCATGTAAATTGATGAAGCATCCTAGTTAAAAGGTCGACTCTAGTGCTGCCAACGACATTACGTTCAGGCGGTCGCGTTATAGGGCATGAGGACAACGTATACCAAACCTTGGGATAACTTCATTCATCAGAAATTTAACTACTGTCCCAGCTCCTGCATCTTGAGAAGGGACAGCTTCTATTGATCGGCTAAACCTACCAATCACGACTAACATGTATCTTCTCCCTATCAGCATTTATATCAGTCTGTCGTCAATCACTGAATGCTTAAATGGCGCTTCAGGCGCTGATACGAGGAGTCGTTATCCCATTTCTAACATTACCCTGTGCACACACATCACATCGTGACAATAAATACTGCACTGAGGCCTGCAGGTATGGTGACCAGAAGCCATCCCGCTTTATGTTCCTTATCACTTCCCGTCACACACAATGATCGAAACCATATGCCTCGAAAATAAGAATTGTCAACCACCGAGTGTGTGCTACACATAAATTTCCTCTGTGGCCAATAAACCATATTGATTTTGCTTATCACCCCTCTGTTTCCATAGTGTTTGCTCAGCATTGTTACCCTCCCCTGTATTTCAATGATTTTCTTGTTCTATCCACACCTGAGGCGCAAGGACAGATGAAGGACACTTCGAAGTTATGTTGCCACTTCATCTGCTACCTGATTACCCCGCATCACGATATCATTGCCTTTTCTGTGTGCTTGGCACTTTATAATAGCTAGTGCCTTTAGCTTCGTCATGGTAGTTGTCAACTCTGCAATCTGCTGGCAGTGTTTTATGGGGTACACATTTCTATTCTTAAAACCTCTTTGCTTCCACACTACCCCAAACAGGTGGCATACCCTTGTGCATAATGCAAATCAGTATAAATTTCAGCTTTTTTACCCTCCATCATTTCATAGGCCGCCATCAATGTCTTGAGTTCAGCCAAATGAGATGAAAACATCTGTGGACACGTTTCCAGTTGGATTGTCCTAAAATGGGTCTGGTCCTGTCGTACAACCTGCACAATGCCCGTCATAGTCCCTATATCAAGAACGGTCCGCAAATAAAACCTCATTATTCTCATCAGCCAGTGGCTCGAACTGTAAATCAGCCCTCAGTTTGGCAGATGCAGTCACTTGCCTTCTACAATCATGGGCTGTCCCTTATACTCAAGTGGGGCTTAGTCCGTTTTGTTACTTGTGGTGCACCTCTGTATGGTTATGCCAGGAATGTCAGCAGCATCCAATATGCTAATGTTCTACCTGGCGTCAAAACAAATATCCCTTTCTCCAATAACTCTGCCACTTTATAATGCGTATTTCGGGTGATGACATAACCCATTGTTACTGAGGGTGCTTTTTCAGAAGTAAAATAGGCGGTCACCAATCCCTGATAGCACGGAGGATAGCCCTGAGCTACTTCATCTAGCCGAGTGCTTTAGTAAGCAATCAGCTGCATCGTTCTCTCGAAACTCAGTTTATTTCCACTGGGCTAGCTGATTTAATTTTCCCTAAATCTGTATCATGCTGTGACTACAAAGCGGCTGGTAATGTATCCAATTGCTCATTACTTTATTGATCATCTTCCTCCACTGTCACTGGCATGCTCCACTGGGGTGTTATCATGACTTTTTTCGGATTCGCTGTCAGGTTGCAGCCTGCTGGGATTTTAATATAGCTGCCATCCCTGGATTCCCAAACCCTTGTGATGAGCACATGCCATTCCCCAACTGTTTCTACATGCCTGGCATAAAGTCCTAAATCTTTAGATTGATATCTATTATTTGCCAGTAAATGTGGTTGGGAGCCTGGCACACTATATCATTTCCAGGAACGTATTTCTGTTTATTTGCAGAATCACGCCCTGCTCCCCCAATACTATTTCTTCTCTTCTCAAATGTTGTGGAGCGGTGACTTCCTGCTGTCACTGTCTCTCCAACACCTCATCCTGAGACTCGTCAAATATCACTGTACAGTGCAGTTCAGACTAAGGTGGACTTGCTTTAGTCAACGTCGTCAGCACTTTGCTTCCTCCATCCCCCAAATATCTTGAGTATCACTTGTTATGTCTCCTTTCCAATAAACATTAATATCTCTAACTTCTAGCATCACTAATTGTGTATTAGCCTTCTCTAGGACTAAACACTTTTGTGTACACTCCAATATTAATTCTAAATGTAGTAAAGCAACCCTATCTAACAAATTAATTGGCCT
>NW_025203786.1:0-900 GCF_004010195.1 Chiloscyllium plagiosum
GTTCCTTCCAGGTCAAACGCTGTCCTGCCTTGTCCGACATGCAGTTCTGTTGGAGCAGACATTTCTTACAATTGCATCATGGCAAAGCTGAAGCCTCTGTCTTCAGTCCCGAAATCAAAATCCACTGCCTCGCTCCTGAGTCGAAAGTGTGCTGCTCGAAAAGCACAGCAGGGCAGGCAGCATTCATGGAGTAGAAGAATCGACATTTTGGACAAGAGCCATCATCAGGAAATAAGCTTGTAAACCGAGGGGGTAGAGAGACAAATTGGAGTGGATGGGGTTGGGACAAGGTAGCTGAGAGTGTGATAGGTGGATGGAGGTGGATGTAGTGGTGATTGGTCACAGAGCAGTACAGAGCGGATAGGTGGGGAGGAAGATTGATACATAGGACAGTTCATGAGAGCGATGGAAGCCCGTTACCTGCATGAGCTTGACTGATTGGGAGGGAAAGTTGAAGTGTTCGGCCACGGGTCAGTGATATTGTTTGTTACGGTTGTCTGAGGGTGTTTTCTGAAGCGAACTGTAATTAGGTATCCTGCTTCCGCAACATAGGTAGACTGCATCAGGAGCAATGGATACATTCAATGACATGTGTGGAAGTGCAGGTAAAACTCTAATGGATGTGGAAGGCTCCTTTGGGGCCTGTGACTGAGTGGAGGTGTGGGTGGAGGTTTTGCAAATCACGTGTTTAAATGAGAATGGGGCGGGAGAGGAGGGTGGTTTGGTGAGGTGCGTGCACTTGACAAGGGAGTCGTAGAGGGAATGATCTTGGTAGAAAGCGGATTGGGGTGGGGAGGGAAGCACATCTTAGCTGGTGGGGTTCATTTTCAGGTGATGGAAATGTCGGAGAATTACATGATATCTGTGGAGGTTGCTGGAATTTAAAGTGATGAATAAGGG
>NW_025203786.1:994-3224 GCF_004010195.1 Chiloscyllium plagiosum
TGTCTGAGTCTGAACGAGACACGTCATAACCATAGTGACATCCTTCACCGCGTTTTGTGCTTTCAACCACATATCGCCATCGTCACCATGTCAGCCTACTTGCACCCTCATTAACATCATTAACTCTTCCACGTCTCCGCTCTTCTGCAGCTCAACCTCTCATCCATTCGTTTGGATTAAACGGTGTTAACACACTTCCATCCGTCCTCTCAAATTCCCCCTCTGCTCTGGCCTAACTCCCTCTGTCACTATTCAAGGGTGCACTTGCGTTCTGTTCAGTGTTCCATTGTTTCTGACCTGAATGCAATTTTTACGACTGCACATTTTCCCAAACGTGCACTGCGGCCTTCGCAGTTTCATCTTTCCACACGGACTCCCACATGCTGGAAGGGCAGGGATTGCGGGTTATTCACCCAAAGATGTAGTCCTGAGATCTTTCAACAACTCTGATGCACGTGGGAGTATTAACAACAAGGGTTGTTCACCCATTACCGGGCAGCTAAATTCCAACGTTTTTATCATTTCTGCAAATCTCTTGACTGTCTTCGCTCTGTCTATCACTGTCATGTCCTCCAGCCCACTCAAGAGCAATTAGTGTTGTTCAATAAATGCCAACCCAGCCAGTGAACACGACACCCAAGATTTTGTTTTAAAATGCTCTCTCAGATACCTGCATAGCCTGGATTTCCAATCTCCGGAGTATGTTCAATTTGAACTGTTCCACGTTTGGTGCCTAAACTTCATCCACCAAGGTCATAAATTCTGAAATCTCTTCACTACGTAAATTGCACAATGCTGTAGGAAACGAATTAGTCAACAACGGAAGAAGAAAAGCTGTAATCCTTGTTGAAATGAAGGGCAATTAATTGCTATCAATATTACATCGTGACTTTCACAAAATGGAAACTTCAAAGCTGTTCCTCTGGAGGGAGTTTAAACAAATTTTGATCCCACTCACATTATGAGATTTTGGGAAGCTGGCGAAGTGTTATATCAAACAAGTGATCAATGAAATGGGTTTCAAGTCGTATTTTAAAACAGAAAACGAAGCTTGCATCACGAACCTCGGACGACGGAATTTGCTGTGCTAGAGTTCATCATTTTCTGTTAGTCGGAAAAAAGGCCGTTTTTTGCCCGTAGCTCCATAGCTCAGAGGCTAGGGCATTGGTTTTATCAACCATTGGTCGTGTGTTCGAATCGCGCTTTGGCCTTGCTGAATCTGTTTACAAATGTTGCAACAGACATTCACAGAATCATTTTCCGTGTTGCTTGGAATTATTTCTGAAAGAACATCGTGAAGTGATTTTCCTCATGGACAAGGCCTCATCTGCTTGACTTTCGAAATCCCCATCTGTGTTTCTACTTCGAGGAACATAAGGACGACAAGCATCTGATGCCAAGAATGCTCTAGTTTAGCCGGAAGAACAACGTGATACAGTCGAAGCAGTTAAGTAACGGTGAAATAGTAGGGGAGGAAAGCATACAGCGAAGCGGCTGAATGCTTCCATTCCTTATGTAGAGGCAGGAATCTGCTGGAATCCAAATGAAACAGGTAGGAGGCTGGAAGAGCACAGCTAGCCAGGCTACTTCAACAGGTGGAGAATTCAATGATTAGCATGTACCGATTATTCACGACTGTGCCAGTCCTCGAAGGACAGTCGCCTGCCTGTTTACCCCTTTGCTTATGCAAACAGAATCGGGCTTTCAAGCCAGAAGTGAAGAAAGAAGTTCAATTCCTCATTTTCTGAATGTTGGCCTCTCCTAAGGCCTTTGTCATTCTCACAAGATGTGTCTGTATATTTCCCTGTTTGGTTGAAAATGCGGTTCAGTTCTCCTGCAGCTCATGATCAAATTTAATGGTATCTGACTTCAGTCTCATTCGCTTCTTCATTTGAGATTAAACCTTTGCAGGGAAAGTCTCTTTGAGATGAACACTTCAGAAGTCAGGCTGCGGGATACTGGAAGCTGGAAATGAGAGTGGGTGGATGTTTGATGGACTGGCATTGACATAATGCATTATTCTGTGCTGTAAAATCTCTGTGTCACGAATAGTATTTTGGAAGAAACGTCTCATCGCTGGAAAAAAAAACTATGCTGTGAAGAGAAGATGCAATTGCACCTGCCGTCCTAAATGTCAGCTAGTGGTTACAATTCAGCATTATCACCGCTGTGGTTTGGTTGCAATGCCTCGTCAGGGAAATAGGATTATTGTTCCTGATAAGGACAACAA
>NW_025203786.1:3309-8911 GCF_004010195.1 Chiloscyllium plagiosum
AAACATTTCCCAGTCAATGGTTGATCCATTGTGTGACAACCAACCGACTCACCTGTGACTGAACTAACTCCCATCTTCCCTATACTGGTAATCACAGTATACACCATTCGAGCGGTTTTTCATTTGTTGCATTGGAACAGCATTCTTTCTCAAGATGGACTTCCCTGGGATATAAAAGAGATGATAAAAGACATGGATGCTGATGACTGGAATCAAAAGACGTCAGGAAGAATGGACAGCGTCTACTGGGAAACAAAAAAGAATGGAAAGGAAGCCAACGAAGTACAGCGGCATAACGCCATTAGAAAAGACAAGGCGGGGTTTCATGGGATGGTGGAACAGATGAATAGATGATGTGGTGTGACACCAGGTAAAACTGAGTTGCGTCCATATGGAAGTTTCCCTGATGATGTGAATTTGCTGAGAGTAAACAGGAGGGAAAACCTTTCATTCAGATGGATCTATAACTAGACTTCTGAACTTCAAAACAAGCGATGAATGATAAAGAAAATTTTGGAGCACTTTTTATTTCATTCTACAGTAATTGAAATCCAAAATGACTATTTTTCAGGAAAAATGTGTCAGAAGCTGATTCTAAAGTATTTGTAAAAATACGTGCAGAAACATAATGAGTGAATTTCACCAAGACAGGGAGTCTGGTCGGCCGGGCCGGGTAAGCGTTAGGTGCACAATTTGTAATTGGTTAACGTTAATTGGAAAAAAAAACACATATCACCTCCAACTGAGTACGACTAAGTGTAGAAAGTGCTGGTTGTGAAGAAAGGTTTAGCAGCTTGTTCTACGTGAACTTCCATAAATTGTAAAAGAACTGAGCTGTTTCTGTTAGCTCAGCATTAAAGGGAAGTAGGTAAGCTCAGACCGCTGCATAATTGGTTTATGATATAAAGTGATGCCAACAGTGTGGGAGTAATTATCGCAATGTCTCAGCTTACCTCCAGAATCCCGATGTCCCCACTCACCTAACCCTTTAGACAATGGCGACAATCAAAGCGAAATTTTACTATAGTGAGTGGGAACTGACCTGTCGATGGAATGCACCATTTCTTTTTTCATCTGTTGCCTTGGACATTTGGCTGCAATCACAGAGAAGGGAATGAGACCATTTGCTGCTCACCCATCTTCCCCCAAAATATCCAGTGAGAAGACTCGAAAAATGTTCCTGTTTGAATCCTATACTCTTTAAAGCAGTACTTGAAACATCTTTATCATTTCGGTTCCAGTTTTGCCGACAACATTGTCCAATGAGATAAATCTAATAATTTTTGGATTGTTTTAATGGCCTGTGCGAGGTTGCAGCAAAATAAGTAACATGAAACGAAGTAAACATCCTTACCAGAATTTAACACAGCACAGGATCAGCGATATGAGAAACGTCAACATCTTCAAACGTCACCTCTGTATCTCTATTGAGAGATGAATATTCACTCAGGGTGTATTTCTGCTGGTTGTAAGTTACTGAGGTATTTGCCAACGGCAGAACACTCCACAAAATCATTTTGGAAGTGCACCCAACTCCAGCTCCTCGGCAAGTGTGTTCGGGAACTGTAGCTTGATGTCAGATCATTTGGAGTCTGAGTGAAATTGAGCAAAGTTATAGGGAGGCAGTAACACTTCAGGTACAAGAGATAGATAGATGGGACACAGTCAGGAGCCGAAAAGCTAACACGCAGACTGTGCAGGCATCTGCTATGGCCGTGCCCCTCAGTAACATGTACACCATATTTCTTATTTTTGGGCAGGATGACTTACGAGAGGAAAGCCATTGGGTCTAGGTCTTTGGCACAGGGTTTGCCCATTTTTCTCAGAAGGGTGGTGGAGAGAGGAGGAGAGCATTTGTTATTGGGGACTCCATATCGATGGGAACAGATTGAGATTCTGTGGATATAGGGCAGACTCATGATTGGTGTGTTGTATCCCAGCTACCAGGGTTTGTGATGTCTCGCATCGTGTTTTCAGGATCCTTAAGGGAGTGGGTGGGCAACCCCAAGTCATTGTCCACATATGCACCAACAATATCGGTAATAAAAGTGATGTGGATGTATGGCAGAATTTCAGGGATCGAGAGTGAGTTCTTAAACCTAGAACAAACAGAGGTGTTCTCTCTAATTTGTTGCCCATTCTACGTCGTAGTGAGGTGAAGTGTTGGGCGAGAGCATTTGAAAATGTTGTTCCAAGGATGGTGCAGGAGGGAGAGATTCCGATAGCTGGATGGTTGGGGCTCATACTGGGGTCGATGAGCCTTTACAAACAGGATGGTCTTCACCCGAACTAGAAGAGTACCAATACACTGAGGGGATAATTTGCCAAAGCTCTTCATGAGGGTTTGAACGAATTCAGCCGCGGAGTGGGAAGCTGAATTGTAGCTCCAGTTTGCTGGTGGTTGTGAGTGGTTTTGTGCATAAATGGCGTTTCAGGTTTACAAGAGAGTACTGGAAAGGATGAATGTGGCTTGAGGTGTGTTTACTTCAACGCCAGAAGCATCTGGGATAAGGTAGGTGCCATGGGTTGTTACCTCGGACTTCGATGTTGTGGCCATTTCAGAGACATGAACGGAGGACTGAAGAGAATGGTCGTTCCTGGTACCTCAGTTTCGATTTTTCAGTCAGAACAGGAGGGTCGTTTCAAAGGGGGAGATATGGCATTATTCGTCAAGGACAGTATTATGGTAGCAAAAAGGATATTGGTGAGGACGCGACTTAATCTGCTGAGGTAGAATGGACTGAGATTAGAATCAGGAATGGAGAGGTCAACACAAAAATGTTCTAGATATATGAAGGAAAAGATTGCAAAGATGATTCTGGATAGGGACAATACTGACAGGGTAGTTGTTACGGGGAGCTTTAACTTTCCAAATATTGATTGGAAATGTTATCGGTTCAGCACCTCGGATTGGTCAGTTTTTGTCCAATGCGTGCAGGAGGGTTTCCTGACGCAGCATGTAGACAGGCCAACAAGACGGAAAGCCACATTGGATTTGCTTATGGGTAATGAACTCAGCCAGCTGTTTGGAGGTAAGTGAGCACTTTGTTGATAGTGACCACAATTCGTTTATGTTTCTTTAGAGATGGATAGGAATAGGTTTTGATTGCAGACCATGAAGTATCGCGGGAAGAAAGGCCATTATGATGCGATTAGGTAAGAGTTAAGATGCACCAGATGTGGAAAGTAAATTCAAGGGTTGTGCACACCTGAAATATGGAGCTTGTTCAGGGAAAGGCTACTGCATGTCCTTGGTAAGTATGTATGCGTCATGCAGGGAATATGAGGTCGACACAGGAAGTTGGGTTTACTGAAGAAGTTGAATCGCTTGAGAAGAAGGAGAAGGAGGCGTATGTAAATATGAGATATGAAGGCTGAGGTAGGACGCTTGGGAGTTAAAAGCTGACCAGGAAGGGCCTAAAGAGAGAGCTACTTCGAGCGAAGAGGAGGCATGAGAGGTCTTTGTCTGGCAGGAAGAATCCTAAAGCTTTCAATTGATAGTTCAAGAATAAAAGAATGTCTATCATATGATTATGGCCTGTCAAGAACAGAAGTACGAATTGTCAGCGGAGTCCAAGGATAGCAGAGACGCTGAACGTATTTTTTATCACATAAAAAATGAAAAAGACAATGTTGTCGAAGAGAGTATTGAGATGCAACCTATTAGAGGAAACGAAATTGACATTCATAAAGAGGAGTTGTTAGCAATTCAAGAAAGTCTAAAAATATGTTTGTCCCCTGGACTTGATGGGATGTATCCGAGGATTCTCTGCGAATCGTGGGAGGAGATTTCAGACCTTTTGACTATAAGCTTTATTGCGTCAGTGTTTATGTCATTAGTGCGAGAAGACCCGAGTTTATCAAATATTGTCCCCTTCTTCGCGAAGGGGAGTAGAGACAATGCTGGTAATTATAGAACAGTGATCCTTAGTTTTCTTGCAGCTAACGTTTTGGAACAGATTATGAGAGATAGGATTTATGATCATCGAAAAAGGAAGAAGTTGTTTCGGGATAATGAGTACGATTTTATCAATAGCAGGTTGTGCCTCACAAACCTTATTGAGGTCTTTGAGAAGGTGAGCAAACAGGTGGACGAGAGTAAGGAGGTTGATGTGATGGATATGGTTTTCAGTAAGGCACTGTCGGCTGTTGCATGAAATACAGAGTCATGGGATTGAGGATGGTTTTGCGGTTTGGATCAGAAATTGGCTCGCTGAAAGAAGACAGAGTGTGGCAGTTCATAGGAAATAATAATCTTGGAGTTCAGTAACTGATTGTGTACGACAAGGTTCCTTTTTGTGTCCGCTGTTGTTTGTCATTTTTATAAATGACCTGGATTAGGGCATGGAATGATGGATACATAAGTTTGCAGATGACATTAAGATCGATGATGTTGTCAATAGTGCCAATATCTGCTGACGGTTACAGAGCTGACCTCAGAAGTGGCAAATGGATTTTAATGTGGAAAAGTGTGAGATAATTTACTTTGGAAGGAACAACAAGAATAAAGAGTTCTTGGCTAATTGTAATATTCTTGGAAGTGTAGACGTGCCGAGCGATCTCGGTGCCCATGTATATAAAACTCTGAAAGTTACCACCCACGTTGACAGGTTTGTTTGCAAGGAGTACGGTGTGTTAGCTTTTCTTCGGAGAATGATTCAGTTTCAGAGGGAAATTATCACTTTGCAGCTCCAGAAATTAACTGGTGTGGCCGCAGTCGTAGAGTTGCGTGCATTTCTGGTCGCCACATTATACGATGGATTTGAAAGCATTGGAAAGGGTACAGAGGACATTTTCTAGGATGTTGCCGTCTATGGAGAGATGGTCTTACGAAGAAAGGTTGAGGGACTTGAGGCGGTTTTTGAGAGCGAAAGAAGTTTGAGGGGTGAATTTAGAGAGACATTGAAGATGATCAGAGGTTTCCATAAGGTGGACAGTGCAGGCATTTTTCTTCAAATAGTAATTTTGGCACAAGAGCACATCGATATAAATTGAGGGTGATAGATACCGAGGTAGGTTCCTTTATCAGTGAGTAGTAAGGGTGCTGGACGGCTTGCCTTCAACACTCGTAGACTCAACAACTTTCAGGTCAATGAATTGGTCATTGTACAAACTGGCGGATTATGATGGTAAAATATAGTCAGATTGGTCTCACAGGTCGGTGCAGCGTTAGGGCCAAAATGAACTTCTTTGCGGTGTAATATTCGGTGTTTGTACTGTTCTTCAGCTTGAAGTTGCAATAATCTCTGGTCACTATCAGTAAAACCAACACCTGGTGAGAACCGAATGTGCAACTTTAGCACCTTATGCACTTCCATTCTGTCGTGCAATTACATCAAACTGACGAATTGCACCACTGGAGCTGCCGTGTAATGATGACCAATGGCTACTGATCTTACCACTGGGCCCCTCAAACCAATTACTCCATTTTTGCTGAAGATCTGAAATGAAACACAGCGCAGAGGAGGTTATACTGATGATGGATCATCGATTATGGGGCATCAGGTTCAGCAAAATTACATAGTAAAATGTGGTGAAAATAGGCATAATTGAATTCTGTGTTCGTTGACCGTGGCTTCCTGCGTTGATCACAGGCAATGTT
>NW_025203787.1:0-8911 GCF_004010195.1 Chiloscyllium plagiosum
GGTTATAGAGGTACAATGAGTTGGATTGTCTGAAAAGGTTTCTGGGATAGGGAGGATTGGAGTGACTGGTGGATGTTACAAAAATAAGTTAACTGCGGAGGTTACAGAGATCGTGAGCTTTGGAGTGAATCGAGTAGGTTACAGAAATAGGGAGTGCTGCAATGCTTGGAGGAGGTTAGAGAGATAGTGAAGGTGGAGTGACTGGGATTTGTTGCATCGATAGGGAAGGTTTGAGTGACTTTGGGAGGTTACAGTGACAGTGACAAATGCAGTATCCGGGGGAGGTTACCAAGATCAGAATGTTTGGAGTGACTGCAGGAGGTTACAGAGACCGGGCAGTGGGAGTTACTGGATGAGGTTGCAGAGACAGGGACGGTTTGGACATAATAGAAGGTAACAGAGATATGGAGGGATGGAATGACGAGGACTTTTTACTGAGCTAGGGAAACTCCTGCGAAGGTTGATGTAGGTTAAAGAAATAACGGGAATAATTCTGCCTGGTGAAATTATGTAGATATGCAGAGTTTCGGAGGCTGGAGGAGGGGACTTAAAAGGGAGATATGTTGGATTTGAAGCAGGTCACTGTGACAGGTAGGATTATAGTTTATGGTGTTGGTTATCAAAATAAATATTATCGTCGTTTCTGGAGGAGGCAACAGACAAATTCTCTGATTGTCTGAGTTTACATGCACAGGGAGGGGACGAGGGAGAGGAAGAGTTTACTGCGAGATGTGTTGGGTGATAGAGATAGAAGATGTACATTGTAATCGTGTGTGGTGTAGAGATGGAATAACGTAATAGGGAGGGTAGTAGGAACCGAATGGTGTACAGAGACAGGAAGGAGCTGGAAGAGGTTACTGCGATAGTGAGTTTTGTGATAAAGATATTCGCGATTTGATGAAGTTAGTAATATGGAGGGGTTTAGACACTGGATGATTCTTCAGACTTAATGACGTTACTGAAGCTGACAACTGTGGGGACTGGAGTACGATATAGCAGTAAAGAGACTGTTACCGGTGGATGCATGATTTTACTGGCTTCAGGGGTTACAGAGATAAGAAGGGTAGTCGTGATGGCAGGAGGGAGAGTTAAGTGCATTGCAGTGACGGAGGAAGTTCAAAGTGATCGAGGAGATTGCAGAGACTGGATCGTATTGCAGACGTTGGAAAGGTTAAAATGAATGCTATAGAAAGGGAGTTTTCTAGAAATTAGAACAGTTCACAAAGGCAGGAAACGCTGCAGGTTCGCAAGGAGTTTCTAAAGATAAGGAGGTCTGTAAGGATATTGGATGGTCACACAGTTTGTGTGGTGCTGTAGGACAGAAGGCAGGTGTGTAAGAGGTATTGAAGTTTACGTTGATATAATGTGGTGGGGAAGGTGCACAGATGGGAGACTGGTAAGGGATGGAAGATGTTACAGAGACAGGTTGGACTGTATGTATTATGGAGAGGGCTTTAAACTGGCAGAGAGGATGAAGGGACTGGGATCAGATGAAAAGAGCTTTCCAAATCCAAAAGGAAAAGGTGACCTAATGGAAGAGCACGTAGATACAGCTGAAGAAAAGCCAGTGAGTTGTCTGATACCCTGAGTTAAACTGTTCTTTTTTTTGGATTTGACAAAGTATCTGCAAACATTTAGGTGGAATCGCGACACAGAGACTAATGAGATTTAGCCAAAGAGAGACGTGGTTATAGTGTGTTCAGAAGATGAAGGATAATTATTCATGGGTAAACAACGTTGCGGGGACTCAGGCAAAATAGGAAAGTAGGGTGGGTAACCCTGACAGTAATGAGTAACACTGGCATTGCAGAGAAAGCATTTCGACTCGTTTTTCAGTTAAATCAGTCTGAACGCAAATTCTGTGTAATAGGTGACAGAAACAGAAGCATGAGTACAGTTTGTTTAATGCCGAGCAACATTTCATTGCCCATCACTGCATTACACAGGCATTCATTGCAATTTTTAACAAAGACATTGCGTTAACTTTGGGAGACTACAACCTTGATATAATCTGGGACAGTCATACTGGCAAGAGTGGTATTCCAAGAGGAGTTCAGCGAACATTTTTCTTAATGTTTCTTTGAATAACACACTGTGCAACTGGCAAGACTTATCTCTCTCAGATCCAATGTTGTGTGATAAAGCTGAATGAATGAGTTATGTCACACTGAGAGATCCTCCAGAAAATTGTAATATAGTTGAATTCAAAGAGATAACGAAGTTTTCAAGTGACCAGAAAACACATACGACAATCAGCAACAATGGCAACTACATGAGTTTGAGAGGAGAACTAACCAAGAGAAACAGGGAACACAGACTGAAATGTCCGGCTGTAAATGAACATCAGAAAACATTTGAAGGAAGCGTGTTAAATATTCAGTAATAAGACATAACCTCCTCAAAACATTCTCGCCTGTGCTTCGTGCAGAATAGAAATTATCAGAATTGATTAAGAGACGCTAAGAATACAAAAAAAGGAATAATTTGGAAGAGTCAATGCTTTAGAAATATGAAAGTATTTGGTAAAGGGATCGCAAGAAGTCTGTTAGTTGGAGGCACGCAGTAGGAAGAGGCAACATTGTCAGGTTTTAATGGGCTGACATGAACAGGGAGAGTTTTAGATTAGATTAGATTACTTACAGTGTGGAAACAGGCCCTTCGGCCCAACAAGTCCACACCGCGCCGCCGAAGCGCAACCCACCCATACCCCCTACATTTACCCTTTCCCTAACACTACGGGCAATTTAGCATGGCCAATTCACCTGACCTGCACATCTTTGGACTGTGGGAAGAAACCGGAGCACCCGGAGAAAACCCACGCAGACACGGGGATAACGTGCATACGTTCCATACAGTCAGTCGCCTGAAGTGGGAATTGAACCCAGGTCTCTGGAGCTGTGAGTCAGCAGGGCTAACCACTGTGCCACCGTGCCGCCCCAATTATGATGGGCAAGAATAGGATAAAAAGGCAAAGACTTTTCCCTGGTGTCGGGGAGACCAGAACTAGAGGGCATAGGTTTAGGGTGAGATATAAAAGAGACCTAAGGGGCAATTTTTGTGACAGTGACAAATGCAGTATCCGGGGGAGGTTACCAAGATCAGAATGTTTGGAGTGACTGCAGGAGGTTACAGAGACCGGGCAGTGGGAGTTACTGGATGAGGTTGCAGAGACAGGGACGGTTTGGACAGAATAGAAGGTTACAGAGATATGGAGGGATGGAATGACGAGGACCTTTTACTGAGCTAGGGAAACTCCTGCGAAGGTTGATGTAGGTTAAAGAAATAACGAGAATAATTCTGCCTGGTGAAATTATATAGATATGCGGAGTTACGGAGGCTGGAGGAGGGGACTTAAAAGGGAGATATGTTGGATTTGAAGCAGGTCACTGTGACAGGTAGGATTATAGTTTATGGTGTTGGTTATCAAAATAAATATTATCGTCGTTTCTGGAGGAGGCAACAGACAAATTCTCTGATTGTCTGAGTTTACATGCACAGGGAGGGGACGAGTGAGAGGAAGAGTTTACTGCGAGATGTGTTGGGTGATAGAGATAGAAGATGTACATTGTAATCGTGTGTGGTGTAGAGATGGAATAACGTAATAGGGAGGGTAGTAGGAACCGAATGGTGTACAGAGACAGGAAGGAGCTGGAAGAGGTTACTGCGATAGTGAGTTTTGTGATAAAGATATTCGCGATTTGATGAAGTTAGTAATATGGAGGGGTTTAGACACTGGATGATTCTTCAGACTTAATGACGTTACTGAAGCTGACAGCTGTGGGGACTGGAGTACGATATAGCAGTAAAGAGACTGTTACCGGTGTATGCATGATTTTACTGGCTTCAGGGGTTACAGAGATAAGAAGGGTAGTAGTGATGGCAGGAGGGAGAGTTAATGTGCATTGCAGTGACAGAATAAGTTCAAAGTGATCGAGGAGATTGCAGAGACTGGATCGTGTTGCAGACGTTGGAAAGGTTAAAATGAATGCTATAGAAAGGGAGTTTTCTAGAAATTAGAACAGTTCACAAAGGCAGGAAACGCTGCAGGTTCGCAAGGAGTTTCTACAGATACGGAGGTCTGTCAGGATATTGGATGGTCACACAGTTTGTGTGGTGCTGTAGGACAGAAGGCAGGTGTGTAAGAGGTATTGAAGTTTACGTTAATATAATGTGGTGAGGAAGGTGCACAGATGGGAGACTGGTAAGGGATGGAAGATGTTACAGAGACAGGTTGGACTGTATGTATTATAGAGAGGGCTTTAAACTGGCAGAGAGGATGAAGGGACTGTGATCAGATGAAAAGAGCTTTCCTAATCCAAAAGGAAAAGGTGACCTATTGGAAGAGCACGTAGATACAGCTGAAGAAAAGCCAGTGAATTGTCTGATACCCTGAGTTAAACTGTTCTTTTTTTTTGGATTTGACAATGTATCTGCAAACATTTAGGTGGAATCGCGACACAGAGACAAATGAGATTTAGCCAAAGAGAGACGTGGTTATAGTGTGTTCAGAAGATGAAGGATAATTATTCATGGGTACCCAACGTTGCGGGGACTCAGGCAGAATAGGAAAGCAGGGTGGGTAACCCTGACAGTAATCTGTAACACTGGCATTGCAGAGAAAGCATTTCGACTCGTTTTTCAGTTAAATCAGTCTGAACGCAAATTCTGTGTAATAGGTGACAGAAACAGAAGTATGAGTACAGTTTGTATAATGCCGACCAATATTTCATTGCCCATCACTGCATTACACAGGCATTCATTGCAATTTTTAACAAAGACATTGCGATAACTTTGGGAGACTACAACCTTGATATAATCTGGGACAGTCATACTGGCAAGAGTGGTATTCCAAGAGGAGTTCAGCGAACATTTTTCTTAATGTTTCTTTGAATAACACACTGTGCAACTGGCAAGACTTATCTCTCTCAGATCCAATGTTGTGTGATAAAGCTGAATGAATGAGTTATGTCACACTGAGAGATCCTCCAGAAAATTGTAATATAGTTGAATTCAAAGAGATAACGAAGTTTTCAAGTGACCAGAAAACACATACGACAATCAGCAACAATGGCAACTACATGAGTTTGAGAGGAGAACTAACCAAGAGAAACAGGGAACACAGACTGAAATGTCCGGCTGTAAATGAACATCAGAAAACATTTGAAGGAAGCGTGTTAAATATTCAGTAATAAGACATAACCTCCTCAAAACATTCTCGCCTGTGCTTCGTGCAGAATAGAAATTATCAGAATTGATTAAGAGACGCTAAGAATACAAAAAAAGGAATAATTTGGAAGAGTCCAATGCTTTAAAATATGAAAGTATTTGGTAAAGGGATCGCAAGAAGTCTGTTAGTTGGAGGCACGCAGTAGGAAGAGGCAATATTGTCAGGTTTTAATGGGCTGACATGAACAGGAAGAGTTTTAGATTAGATTACTTAAAATGTGGAAACAGGCCCTTCGGCCCAACAAGTCCACACCGCGCCGCCAAAGCGCAACCCACCCATACCCCCTACATTTACCCTTTCCCTAACACTACGGGCAATTTAGCATGGCCAATTCACCTGACCTGCACACCTTTGGACTGTGGGAAGAAACCGGAACACCCGGAGAAAACCCACGCAGACACGGGGAGAACGTGCATACGTTTCATACAGTCAGTCGCCTGAAGTGGGAATTGAACCCAGGTCTCTGGAGCTGTGAGGCAGCAGTGCTAACCACTGTGCCACCGTGCCGCCCATTAGGTTAAGGTGCTTGAGGTGGTGACAGTGTTACAGAGAGTAGTGAGAGCCTGAACAATGTTGCAAAGGCAGTACAAATAGCTGCGGTGGGAGGTGTTTATAGAGGAGGGAGGGAAAATGTATTTCTATTGATTCTTTCATGGGCTAACGATGTCACTGCTTCGACCAACATTTTTTGTCCCACTGCTAATTGCCCAGAGGAGGCTGAGAGTCAGCCATATTCATGTGGGTTTAACGTCACATGTGAGCCAGGCAAAACGGGAGTATCAAATGTCCATCCCGAATCAACATACGTAAACTAGTTGAGTTTTTCCAGATAATCAGCAATACGTTTATGGTAGCCACACTAATGTCTTGAGCACCCACAACATGACATTTCAACTCCTATTCTCATTGCTCTGAGCAATGAAGGAAAGCATCCCAAACCCCTGCTTCACCACCCTATCTATTTGTAATGCAACTTTCAATGAACTGTGCATCGACATTTCGAGGTTTCTGGCTGTTTCACAAGGAGAAAGTGAGGACTGCAGATGTTGGAGATCCGAGGTGAGAAAGTTGTGCTGTAAAAGAACAGCAGGTCAGGCAGCATCCACGACAGGAGAATCGAAACGTCGACTTTCTAATTGACAACACTAATGAGGACATTGTAACTGTACAATTCCAGTCCAGATTTGCCTTACCAGAAATCCACATCTTTCATTTGCCCACCTGCAGTTCCTAAATCTACTGGCTCAGGAGTACTGTGTTCGTATTAGACTCTTAGATAACCCTCTTCACTGTCCATTTGCTCACCAAATGAGTCAGTCATAAACACGCTAATCATGACTCCTGTATTCTCATCCAAATCGTTTAGAGAATGATGCACAACAATAGAACCTACAATGAAGCCCATGGCACACCATTGGTCACAATCCTGAAGTTTGAGCAGCAACCCTTTTTGAACACGCTCTGTCTCCTATCGTCAATCCAAGTTTGTATCCAGGAGATGATCCCGTCCTAGTTATTATAGAATCACACACTCCCTACAGTGTGGAAACAGGTCCTTCAATCCAAAATGTCCACACCAACTCTCGAAAGAGTAACACACCCATAACCCTACCCTATTATGCTATACATGCCCTGACCAATGAACTGAAACCGATACATCCCTGAACATGATCGACAGTTTAACATGGCCAACTCACATAACCTGCACGTCTTTGGATTGTGGGAGGAAACCGGAGCATCTGGAGGAAACCCACACAGACACGGGGAGGATGAACAAGCTCTACACAGGCACCCACCCAAGGCTTGAATCGAACCCTGCTCCATGGAATTGTGAGGCAGCATTGCTAACCAGTGAGCCCTTGCTGATTTGCAGGTTATCCTGCGAAAATTCTACCATTACCATTCTTGCTTCAAAAGCATCTTAGTCCTGTTATAACTGTGAGGATTAGAAGAGTGTTGCCGTTTGAAACAGAGTCTTGAAGATAAAGGGAGGCGGATCATGTGACTTTTTCTGGAGCCACCCCGACAAGGTACCTAGGTTGATTAAAGATTATAGAGAGACCAAACGGTGTTGCTGAGACAATGCTGTAAAATGGTCATTAAGGGCATAGGTAGTAGTCTCTCAGTTCAGGATGCATAGACTCTGAGCTTCAGAGGTCTCACAAAACCTTTGGAAAAATTTGGCTGTCAACATTGACGCTGTAATCTTCCTATTTACTGACAAGATTTTTAACAAAGCACTGACTAACCAACTGTTCTCCATGGATGCAAGGTTGAAGAGTTTTATATTTTCATGGGAGCAGAGTTACAGAGAAAATATTTTTGTGATAAGGCTACTAGCTTTCCGAAAAGAAAACTGTTGCACACCATCAAACCGTTGGACAACAGAAAGAATACGCATGGCTTTGTTAATCCTTAAAGCCAATGTGGGAGGAAGATGAGTCTCCCACGAGTCAAACAGATATACCCCACTGTCATGGAAGGAATCCTGTGTGATTTGTCCAACTGTGACACGACCAGACATGGATTTAGGCAACTCTGCGAAAACAAACGTAATCACCGGGCTGTGACCACTTGAAATGACTATGTGTTTGAAAGGGGAAATTCAAATCCAGTGAAAATTGGGAACAATGATTAATTTGGCCTAAGGTGTATCAAGACGTCTGTTGGGAGCATGATGAGTGATAAATATGAAAGGGGAATGTACTTCTCCAAATTTTTGAATAATTTTGAAAGTGCCTTCAAAGCGTATAGTCAATAGTGCGTGCAGGCTTTTGTTACAGTAAACATTAAAAAAATGTGAGTTTGTGTGGTCATGATATGGAAGTTCTGGTGATGCACTGGGGTAGCAAAAATCAGAATTCACACAACATCAGGCTAAAGTCCAAAAAAGCCACCCGAAATCACGAGCCCTCTCAACACTGCTGCACCTGTCGAAGTTCCGAGGTCTTCAGTCTTCAAGCAAACCCGTTGGACCACAACCCAATCAGATGTGATATCTTACCCTGTGGTGCCGTTCTTTCAGCTATTAAACTGGAAGTTTAACTTTCTTTTTCGTCTTACTGATCTTGCTGGGGTCCACAATTGTCTCTGGAACCTCTACCCCTGAGAGATGTGAACACCATCACCCCAAAGTTATGTTGCAAGTCACGCAGCATCTTAATTTGGACATGTGTCATTATTCCTTTCGCGATACTTTTTTCGTTTTCATTATCTCCTCTCGAGCGGTGGCAGTGCAAGAGAGCAGCTATTTGCTACACTGTCAGAGAAAAGAGGAAAAAAAATAGCCAAAGTAATTGCACCCATTATTATATTGCCAAACCCCTAAGAAGGATTGCTGTTACGATGAGATTATCCGTGTGTCTATAGCCAATGAAATATTAATTCCTCGAGAACTGCGTTGACTTATAAGGAAGGTATCCTTATGATTTGATTCAATTCAATTTGTTTTATTATTGCCACAAGTGCTGAGATTCAGGGAAACTTTTTTATGTGGCGTGGAAACCGTTCTGCTCAGTTGCTTGGATTGTTAGTTCACAGAGCAGCGTGATGCAAACAGTGATGCTCCAATTCCTATCTCCAGCTTGAGGTTATCGTGAGGGACTCTCCTTCCAGCCTCTTTACTTATTTAACGCCTGGTGTTGCTCAGCTAGAATCACCACCAATTCATTTTCTGTAATGATA
>NW_025203788.1:0-8912 GCF_004010195.1 Chiloscyllium plagiosum
CGACTGGGTGGTTTCTGCTATTTCCATTGTCGAGGTCAATGCCAGGTGGTCCGTTTCCTTTCTTTGCTGATAGGAATTGTTACAACAGAGTGACTTACAAAGCCATTTCAGAGTCACCACATTACTGTGTCACATGTAGGCCAGACCAGGTAATGACAGCAGTTTCCTTCCCTAAAGGACTTTAGTGAACCAGATGGGTTTTTCGGACGCTGGACACTGGTAGATTCTTAATTCCAATTGATTTTTAAAAAATGTAATTCAAATTCCACCATGTGCCATGCTGGAATTTAAACCTGGCTCTCCAGAACATCAGATGAGTTTCTGGATTGATATCTAACCATAATACCTCACCACCTTTCACAACCAAGCTAAGGCTGCAGGTAAGGAGTGGGATGCCAGATCCTCAGTCACAAAGGACCCTTGAGTTAACAAAATCCCAAGTGGCCAAGAAGGAAGATGTGAAACATCAGGAACAGGCAGAGTCTGTGCAGCCACTTGAGCCTGTTCCCTCATCTCTTGGGCCCTACCTCATCCACACACTCTCTAATGAAGAAACATCGAGTGATCGGAAATCTAAAATTATCAATTTGCGGAGCATCCCATGGTATTTGAAGAAATCTGCAACTTGTACGATACCAGAGCAGAGCACCTCACCTATTCCAAGCAGAGAAAACCTGACCATCACAGTGGACAGAGATTGAGAGGTAAAGCTGGGTAAATCAGTGTATGTGTAAAAGCTAATGAAGTTTATATGAGGAATAGGGAATTGAGGGAAGTCCAATATAATGGGGAGAACTGAGCTACTCAGGAGGCTTCTCATTGGAAATGCTCTTGTTCTGTCACAGGGCAAACACAAGGACAGTGCTCCCTACGCAGAGTATGGTGGCTGGTACAAGGCTTGCAAAGTTAACAGGTAAGCCAAGACCAATCAGTGAATAGAGCCACCCTGTGGGGATAAGGAGGGCAGGGCAGGAGGGTGTGCTGTTTAACCACAGTGCTTCATACTCTCATACTCTAAACCTTCATTTAATGGCTGTATAGGAAATATTCAAGGAAGGAAGTTATTTGTGGGAAGAGGTTCTGGCCATCTAATATTGTGGAATGGTCTCTTCAGAAAGTGCCACCAAGGGTTTGTGATAAATCTCCAACAATTATTGTGGCTGATTGGAGAAATCAACTTGCCAACAGCAGTCAAGGAAATAGGTTCATAATATTTCAGCTCCCAAATTCGAAGCTGTACAGTAGGAGGTGAGAGTCAGGAAGGGGGTCATGATCTGGGTGGGTATTTATTATAGACCTCCAAATAACGGCGAGGAGGTAGGAGAGAGCATTTGTTGGCAGGGTAAGTAAGGCTGTGAGATTTCAATTCCCCCAGGATAGATGGGAAAAAGGTATACTGTGGGCGTGAAAGGGGAGACATTCCTGTAATGTGTGCAAAAGAATGTTCTGGAACAGTACATTTCTAGGCCTACCCAAGGAGGGGGACTGCTGGATCTGATCCTGGGAAATGAGGCAGGCAAGTGGAGAACATCAGAGTGGAGAAGTGTTGGGGAAATAGTGATCATAATATAATATGGTTCAATATTAAGTTGGAAAAGGATGAAAGCTAGTCAAGGATTAAGATCCCAGGCTGAAAAAGAGCCGATTGTCAGAGTCTATTGGTGGACCTGGAGTAGGTTGATTGGAAACACATTTGGGTGGATAAAAGCATGCATGAGAATGGGGATTTTCAAAAGAGAGAAGAATAGTGTGAGAGTGAGGTACATCACCCTGAGAAACAAAGGCAGGGCATCAAAAGCAAGAGTACCTGGATAGCTAAGGGTATTGGTGAGAAAATAAGGAAGAGAAAGGAGGCAAATAAAGCATTATCAGAATAATAATAGGAACAGAAATCAGGGAAAGTGTCTCAAATGCAGGAGAGAGGCTGAGGAAGGTTAGGAGGAAGCATGAGGAAAGGACAGTAGGCTGTACTAAAATAAACAGCAACATGTTCTTCAGACATATTAATCGTCAAAGATTAGTGAAGGATGGAGTGGGGCCCATAAGGAACAAGCAGGGTAGGCTGCTCACTGAAGCCGAGGATATGGCAGACAGTACTAAATGAATACTTTGCTTTGTCTTTGCCAAAATAGAAGATGGTGACAATGGCTCAGTTGAAAATGTGGATGTTGAGAAACTGAGCAGTATAGTGATAGATAAAGAGGAGGCTAGCAGTCCAACAGTGGCCTAACCAGTGTCCTGTACAGCCGCAACATGACCTCCCAACTCCTGTACTCAATACTCTGACCAATAAAGGAAAGCATACCAAATGCCTTCTTCACTATCCGATCTACCTCCGAGTCCACTTTCATTGAACTATGAACCTGCACTTTTAAGATCTCTCTGTGCAGGTTAATTTAAACATTCTGTTTAATTCCTTAATAAAACTCGAAAAAACTGCAGATACTGTAAATCATAAACAAAATTAGAAATTGCTGGTAAAGCTTAGCAGGTCTGGCAGTATCTGTGGAGAGAAATCAGTGTTTAACGTTTCCGGTCGAATGACTCTTCCTCAGAACTTGGGAAAATATTAACTGATTTCTCTTCACAGATGCTGCCAGACCTGCTGAGCTTTTCCAGCAACCTCTACTTTTGTTTCTGTTTAATTCCTTTTTGATTTTCACAACAGCTCTCTGAAACGATTGAGCAAGAAGCTGTGGGTCTGGAGTCCCATGCAGGCCAGACCAGGTAAGGATGGCAGATTTGGATGCCCAAATGGGGCGATGTTGGCAATGACTCTGGCTGAGAAACCTTTAATCCTAGGTTAATGTTCTGGGGACATAAGACCATTAGACATAGGAGACGAAGTAAGGCCATTCGGCCCATCAAGTCCACTCCGCCATTTAATCATGGCTGATGGGCATTTCAACATCACTTACCCGTACTCTCCATGTAGTCCGTAATTCCTTGTGACATCAAGAATTTATCAATCTCTGCCTTGAAGATATTTACCGTCCCGGCCTCCACTGCGCTCCATGGCAATGAATTCCACAGGCCCGTCATTCTCTGGCTGAAGAAATGTCTCCTCATTGCCATTCTAAATTGATCCCATCCAATTCTAAGGCTATGCCCACGAGTTCTAGTCTCCTCGCCTAACGGAAGCAAATTCCCAGCATTCACCCTTTCTAAGCCATGCATTATCTTGCCAGTTTCTATTAGATCTCCCCTCAACCTTGTAAACTCCAATGAATACAATCCCAGGATCCTCAGCCGTTCATCGTATATTCGGCCTACCATTCCAGGGATAATCCGTGTGAATCTCCTCTGGACACGCTCCAGTGCCAGTATGTCCTTCCTGAGGTGTGGGGCCCAAAACTGGACACCGTATTCTAAATGGGGCCTAACTAGAGCTTTATAAAGTCTCAGTAGCACATCGCTGCTTTTATATTCCAACCCTCTTGAAATAAATGACAACATTACATTTGCTTTCTTAACCATGGACTCAACCTGCAAGTCAACCTTTAGAGAATCCTGAACTAGCACTCCTAGATCCCAGATCCCTTTGTACTTTGGCTTTATGAATTTTCTCACCGTTTAGAAAGTAGTCAATGCCTGTGTCCTTTTTTCTGAAGTACAAGATCTCGCATTTGCTCACATTGACTTTCACCAGCCATTTCTTGGACCACTCTCCTAAACTGTCTCAATCTTTCTGCAGCCTCCCCACCTCCTCAGTACTACCTGCCTGTCCACCTAACTTTGTATCATCGGCGAACTTCGCCAGGATGCCCCCAGTCCCTTCATCCAGATCATTAATATATAAAGTGAATAGCTGCGGCCCCAACACTGAACCCTGCGGGACACCACTTGTCACCGGCTGCCATTCCGAAAAAGAACCTTTTATCCCAACTCTCTGTCTTCTGTCAGACAGCCAATCCTCAATCCATGCCAGTAGCTCACCTCGAACATATGGGCCCTCACCTTACTCAGCAGCCTCCCGTGAGACACCTTATCAAAGGCCTTTTGGAAGTCTAGGTAGATAACATCCACTGGGTTTCCCTGGACTAACCTATTGTTACCTCTTCAAAGAATTCTAACAGGTTTGTCAGGCACAACCTCCACTTAGTAAATCCATGCTGAGTTGGTTTAATCCAACCCTGCACTTCCAAGAATTTAGAAATCTCATCCTTAACGATGGATTCTAGAATTTGACTTACAACCGAGGTTAGGCTAATCTGCCTATAATTTTCCATCTTTTGTCTTGATCCTTTCTTGAACAAAGGGTTTACAACAGCAATTTTCCAATCATTTGGGACTTTCCCTGACTCCAGTGATTTTTGAAAGATTACAACCAATGCCTCTGCTATTTCTTCAGCCACCTCCCTCAGAACTCGAGGATGTAGCCCATCCGGGCCAGGAGATTTCTCAAATTTTAGATCTTTTAGCATTACTAGCACTTTCACCTTTGTAATGGCTACCATACTCAACTCTGCCCATTGACTCTCCTTAATTGTTGGGATATTACTCATGTCTTCCACTGTGAAGACTGACACAAAGTATTTATTAGGTTCTTCAGCTATTTCCTTATCTCCCATCACGAGCCTTCCTGCTTCAATTTGGAGCAGCCCAATCTCTACTTTTGCCTCTCATTTGCTTCTTATGTGTTGAAAGAAACTTTTACTGTCATTTCTAATGTTACTGGCTAGCTTACCTTCATGTTTTGAGATTTGTAGCTCAGGTTGAGGTTCTGGATGTAGTTTTGCTCGCTGAGCTGGAAGGTTCATGTTCAGACGTTTCGTCACCATACTAAGTAACATCTTTCTATTAATAGAAACAGGAATCATCAACAATGCTTCATCCAGAGGCTCACTGAAGATGTTACCTAATAGAGTGACAAGACGTCTGAACATGAACCTTCCAGCTCAGTGAGCAAACCTATATCCAGCTTACCTTCATATTTGATCCTCTCCTTCCTTATTTTGGAGTGGGGCCCATAAGGAACAAGCAGGGTAGGCTGCTCACTGAAGCCGAGGATATGGCAGACAGTACTAAATGAATACTTTGCTTTGTCTTTGCCAAAATAGAAGATGGTGACAATGGCTCAGTTGAAAATGTGGATGTTGAGAAACTGAGCAGTATAGTGATAGATAAAGAGGAGGCTAGCAGCTTTCCAGGTAGAGAAATCGCTGGGCCCAGATGGGATGCAGCCTGAGGTAAGGGAGCAAATCACTGAGCTGTTGATAGAAATTTTCCAGGCCCCTCTGAACACAGGATAACTCCCAAAGGATTACAAATCTGACACCATAGTTTAAGAAAAGGGGCAAAGGATAACCCAAGAAACTGCAGACCTGTCACCCTGACAGCAACAGTGGGAAAACGGACAGAGGCCAGGATACAGAATTAGAGAAAAATAAGTCAACATGGTTTTGTCAAGGGCAGGTCATTTCTGACAAATTTAACTGAGTTCTTTGAGGTAACGCAAGCGTTGGATGAGGATAGTGCTGTGGATGTTGTATATTTGGACTTTCAGAAAGTATTTTGTGAAGACTGACACAAAGTATTTATTAAGTTCTTCAGCTATTTCCTTATCTCCCATCACTAGCCTTCCTGCTTCAATTTGGAGCAGCCCAATCTCTACTTTTGCCTCTCGTTTGCTTCTTATGTTTTGAAAGAAACATTTACTATCATTTCTAATGTTACTGTCTAGCTTACCTTCATGTTTTGAGATTTGTAGCTCAGGTTGAGGTTTAGGATGTAGGTTTGCTCGCTGAGCTGGAAGGTTCACGTTCAGACGTTTCGTCACCATACTAGGTAACATCTTTCTATAAATAGAAACAGGAATCATCAATAATGCTTCATCCGGAGGCTCACTGAAGATGTTACCTAATAGAGTGACAAGACGTCTGAACATGAACCTTCCAGCTCCGTGAGCAAACCTATATCCAGCTTACCTTCATATTTGATCCTCTCCTTCCTTATTTCTCTCTTTGTTATGCTCTGTTTATTCTGGTAGTCTTCCCAATCTTCTGATTTCCCAGTGCTCTTGGCCACTTTATAGATCCTCTCTTTTTCTATGAAACATTTCCTGAGTTTCTTTGTCAGCCACGGTTGTCTAATGCCCCCTCACCTCCAGCCGGATAATCTTCCTTTACTTTGGGATGTACCTCTGTACTGTGTCCTCAATTACACCCAGAAACTCCTGCCATTGTTGCTCTACTGGCTTCCCCGCTAGGCTCTGCTTCCAGTCAATTTTCGTCAGTTCCTCTCTCGGCCCTTGCAATTACCTTTATTTAACTGTAACACCATTACATCCGATTTTGCCTTCTCTCTTTCAAACTGCAGACTGAACTCTACCACATTATGATCACTGCCTCCTAAGTTTTCCCTTACTTTAAGATCTTTTATAAAGTCTTGGTCATTACGTAGCACTAAGTCCAGAAAAGCCTGCTCCCTTGTGGGCTCCATAACAAGCTGTTCCAAAAAGTATTCCATGAATTCCCTTTCTTTGGATCCACCGGCAACATTAGTCATCCAGTCCATTTGCATATTGAAGTCCCCCATGATCACCGTGACCTTGCCTTTCTGACATGCCCTATCTATTTCCTGGTATGTTTTGCACGCCTGGTCCTGACCACTGCTGGGAGGTCTGTACATAACTCCCACTATGGGTTTTTTGCCCTTGTGGTTCCTCAACTCCACCCACACAGACTCCACATCATCTGACTCTGTCATTCAGTGCTATAGGTTCAATTTCATTGTTAACTAACAAGGCAACTCTGCCCCCCTCAGCCCACCTCCCTGTCTTTTCATTAAGTTGTAAATCCTTAGATGTTTAACTGCCAGTCCTGAACCTCCTGCAACCACAACATAATCATTCGTGATGATATATGCTGTTAATTCATCTACTTTGTTGTGAATGCTTCGAGCATTCAGGAAAAGCACCTTAATGCTAATTTTCTTATCCTCATGATTTCCATCACCTCTAGTATTATGTCCTAAGTTATCTTTCCTTTTTGATTCATTCCTTGTCTGCATTGAACTTAAACCCTGCAACGTGCCAATCTGCTGCTTATCTTTCCATTGCACTCCATACTGTTCCTTTCCCATTCCCTTGCCCCCCGACTCACAAGTTTAAAGTCCTAGTGACCATCCTATTTATCCTTTGCGCCAGAACACTGGTTCCAGATCGGTTCCCATTGGTACAGATCTCCCCGGTTCCAAAACTGATGCCAATGTCCCATGAAATGGAATCCCTCTTTCCCACACCAATCTCATAGCCACGTGTTTACTTCCCTAATTTTCTTATCCCTACGCCAATTAGCACGTGGCTTGGGCAGTAATCCAGAGATTATGACCCTCGAGGACCTATTCTTCAATTTCCTTCCTAGTGCTTGATAATCCCCAAATAGGTCCTCCTTCCTAGCCTTGCCTCTGTTGTTAGTGCCAACGTGGACCATAACAACTGGATCCTCCCCCTCCCGCTCCAATATCCTTTCAAGCCGGTCGGAGATGTCCTGCACCCTGGCACTGGACAGGCAACACCCCCTGTGGGACTCCCGATCCGGCTCACAAAGGATACTCTCTATCCCCCTAATTATAGAATCCCCAATAACAACTACATGGCTTTTTACTCCCCCCCCCTCTTCAATGGCCTTCTGCATCATGAGGCAGCACGGTGGCTCAGTGGTTAGCACTGCTGCCTCACAGCACCAGGGTCCCAGGTTCGATTCCAGCCTCGGGTGACTGCCTGTGTGGAGTTTGCACATTCTCCCTGTGTGTGTGTGTGTGTGTGGGTTTCCTCCGGGTGCTCTGGTTTCCTCCCACAGTCTAAAGATGTGCAGGTCAGGTGAATTGTCCATCATGTTAGGTGCATTAGTCAGAGGGAAATGGGTCTGGGTGGGTTGCTCTTCGGAGGGTCGGTGTGGACTGGTTGGGTTGAAGGGCCTGTTTCCACGCTGTAGGGAATCTAATCGAATCTAATCATAACATCGCTGCTAATGCACACCAAAGAACTGGAGTAGGCCATTCAGCCCACTGAGCCTGCTTTGCCATTCAGTGTGGTCACGGTTAATCAAATCCATATCTCTTCCCACTTCCATATTTTTGGGGGGTGGTGGAGTGGCTGCAGGCCGAGGTTACTATTACTCCTCCCAGACACATGGTGGCGCTGCAGGATGAAGTCACTGCTACTCCTCTGAGACATTCGGTGGCGCTGCAGGAGGAGGTCACTGACGCTCCCAGACAGTGGGGAACGCTGCAGGAGGAGTGATTTGGACGAGCCGGTGTTGGACTGGGGTGTACAAAATTAAAAATCACACAACACCAGGTTATCGTGCAACAGGTTTAATGGGAAACAATTAGCTTTCGGAGCGCCGCCCCTTCATCAGGTGGTTGTGGAGTGCACGATTGTGAAACAATTGCAGCAGGAGGGCACTGAGACACCTCCCATACAGCTGGTGGCGCTGCAGCTGGAGGTCACTGATACACCTCCCATACAGCTGGCGGCGCTGCAGCAGGAGGTCACTGATACACCTCCCATATAGCTGGCGGCGCTGCAGCAGGAGGTCACTGATACACCTACCATACAGCTGGCGGCGCTGCAGCAGGAGGTCACTGATACACCTACCATACAGCTGTCTTTTGATTCATTCCTTGTCTGCATTGAACTTAAGCCCTGCAACGTGCCAATCTGCTGCTTATCTTTCCATTGCACTCCATACTGTTCCTTTCCCATTCCCTTGCCCCCCGACTCACAAGTTTAAAGTCCTAGTGACCATCCTGATACACCTCCCATACAGCTGGCGGCGCTGCAGCAGGAGGGCACTGAGACACCTCCCATACAGCTGGCGGCGCTGCAGCAGGAGGTCACTGATACACCTCCCATACAGCTGGCGGCGCTGCATCAGGAGGTCACTGATACACCTCCCATACAGCTG
>NW_025203789.1:0-8913 GCF_004010195.1 Chiloscyllium plagiosum
CCAAATCCCTGCCTGGGTTGATAATTGAAGGGGAAAGCATCACTAATGGAAAGTGTACTTATATGAGCCACTTGACACGACTGAAAATTCATGTCTCTCGGTCAAGTGGGAAAGCGGGTCTGCTGGAAGTCGTATTTTGTTTTGGAAGGGCAATGTGCCAAAGGATCTCTACTCTAATATTATATATTCCTCTTTAACCCCCTCTAAATGCTATCGCTGCTTACAGCAACGATCACCATTGGAGCTCTTCCAGTTTCTTCGTGACACAGGGGAAATCCTGGGCAACGGCAGCAGCACTCGACTCCTGACACGATGTTGTGTGTGTCCAGCATTCACTGATAAATACTCCCTTCAGGATTTTGTGGCACAGTGTTAACGTTACCTCACCCAGCGGTCGAGGCTGACACTTTGTGTACAAAAATCAGATCAAATCTCAGGCAGGCACGAAGTTAGAGCAGAAGGAATCGGTGCAGAATCACGTCATTAGCCCACTGGGTATTCCCCACTACTCGATTGATTAAAGTCATATTTGAATTTTAAGCAATATGGAAATAATAGCGGCTCGAACCTGTTCACTGTCGGTCTTTTTAAAATAGAGTCCATCTGGCTCAGGTCAGAGAATGAAGTGTGCAGTGATCACGCAGTCTGGGCCTCACATGATTCCAGTACCACAGCAGGGATCGACATTCTAAAGCCCAATATGAGCAATAGCCTGTTTTCTTGCTAAGTCGATTAATCTGTAATACCTTATGAATCTACATATCCAAATATTTTGACTCTATCGACCATTTTATACGACCTTCCATCCTCTTCCGACGGGCAGAAGATTTAAATGTTTTAATTCGCGTGCCAACAAATTCAAGAACAACTTTTTACACTTCACTAACAGACCTCTGAGCAGACCTCTGAAATTCTCATCTTAATTTTCCTCTGCTGCTTCTCTGAAGCTGTAATATTGAAATCTGCACTCTGTTATGTTACTGTACTGTACTTTGATGGTATGACCTTCTTGCATGGCACAGAAAACAACACTTTTCACTGTATAACAATGCATGCATGAGACAATACAATTAAATCTAATCTAAATTTGTGCTGAGTGTATTGGATGATATTGTCAATGTTTAAATGATTTGCTATTACTTCCTTTATAATAGAATCTAACATGCTAACAATGACAGAAGTTAAGCTGACTATAGTTGTGTTATATTTGTCTCCATATCTTCTCATATAATGATGCCTGTAGTTTTTTTCCAATTTTCTGGAAGAAATGGATGATAAGGAACAAAAGACCATAAGACAAATAAACAGAAATTCAGATAATCGATTCTGCTCTGCCATTCAATCATGGCTAGTAAGTTTCTCAAAAAAAAATCTCTTGCCTTCTCCCAGTAAGACTTTATCCCATTAACCATGAAGAACCTATCAATTTCTTTCTTAAATATATTCAATGACCTGGATTTCGCAGACTTCTGTTGCAGTAATTTCCATAGATTCACAATGCTGTGGCTAAAGAAATGTTTTATTATCTCCGCGGTAAAGAGTCTTCACTTTACTCAAAGCCTGTGCATTCGGGCTCTGTTCTCTCCTGCAAATGAAAACATCTCCCAACATCCACTATATCTCGGCCGTTCAGTATTCTTTACGTTTCAATGAGATCGCCCCCCTCCCATCCTTCTACACTATACAGACCTACGGTCCGAACACGTTCCCCACATGGTAATCCTTTCATTCCTGAGATTATTGTCATAATCCTCCTCAATACATTCTTCCTGGCATACGGGACGAAAATTGCTCACAATAGTCAAAATGAGGTCCAATATGACTGGAGTCTTATAAAGCCTCAGAAGTGAATACCTGCTTTTGTCTTCTCACTGCCACCTCTCTTGCTGACAATCATAAACGTGTCAATCCCTTATTGCTGACATACTAACGAGAGGAAACAGAACATTGTTCCTTCCTCCGTTAACAGACGTTAAATGATGTACCCAGTCAAAGCCGTCAACATGCTGTGACACTTTTCTTTCAGTTTCTGAAACGTTCAACTTATGTTGCCAGTATTTTATTTCATCTTGTCAAATATTTACCAGGTTCATGGAACAGATTGATTGTCCGTTGCCTTTATGTCTGCTTGGAACTAAGTTATTAAGCATTTCACGAACGAATCACAGCGTTATTCGTTTCACGGAGAAACATAGAAACTATGAGCAGGAATAAATCATTCAACCATTCGACACTGCTATACCATTCAATGTGACCTTGGCTGATAGTTCAAAACCATCTCTGTTACTGCTTTATCCCTGTACACTTTGATCAATTGAGCTCCAAGAACCATTTCTAAATACTTTCAAATAAAAAAAAATCAATGTTTTCTCCTTGACTGCTTTCAGTGGCAGATAATTCCACAGTCTCCCCACTCACTTGGTCAGGAAGGTATCTGTGCGTCAGACCTATCTTGTTGGCCGTAGACTGAGACTCCACATGGTTCAGAAGTCCTCTAGTGATCGGGAAAATGCGCTTCTGCTTTCAATCAACACCGTCTTATTAGAATTAATTAGGTTCAGGACACTGAGAACCCTCAAGCCTCGTTCTGATATCCAAAGAGGTCATGACCTGATTTTCTGAGAATACCCACCATCTGCCCCAAAATGACCGAGTCACAGTGAACATAACCAAAACCATCACATCCCTCTTCATAGAACAGTCCCACCAACTCAGGAATCAGTTTGGTACACCTTTCATGAACTGACTCCATGAACATTCTTCCTCGGATGACGAGGTAAAACAGGTGAAATAAAGAAGGTAACATTATGCTATATTATATTACCTTGTCTTACATTTTGTCATGTCATATTACATTATACGATTTTATATCATTATATTATATCAGGGAGAGTCTTGAGAACGTTTGGCAACTCAGGTTGGCTTTCAGGATGTAGGTTTGCTCGCTGAGTTGGACAGTTCTTTTCAGACGTTTCATTACCATGTTAGGAAACATCTTCAGAGAGCCTCCGAATGAAGAATCATTCAGAGGTTCACGAAAGATATTACCTAGTATGGTGACGAAACGTCTCAAAATGCACTTTGCAGTTCAGCGTGCAAACCGACATCGATATTGTATCATTATATTTTGCTATTATATTCTATTATATTATAATATATTATGTCAGCTGCAAGAATCTTGACTTCACCTCAAATTCGTTCATTCATCAGCACAATAGCTCAGTAGTTAGCATTACTGTCTCACAGCACCAGGAGGCAGACTTGACTTCACGAATGCACAACTGGCTGTGTGGAGTTTTCGAATTCACCTCATGACTGTTTGCTTTCCTCTGATTTCTCTGGTTCCCTCCCACACTTTGAAGATATGCAGCATCGTTGGATTAGCCATGGGGAATTCATGTTTAAAGGGAGAGGATGAGGATATCGTCTAATCGGGATGTCCTTGAGAGGGTCGCCATGGACTCGATGGTCCTACATTACAATATTTTTGTATACACTGTCGTTTACTGATCACCTATTGAACACAACAATTAGGCCACCACTTGACCTTCGAAATTCAAGAGAATGCAGGCCTCCTGATAAAATAACCCATGAAGGGTCTACATCATTCTTGTCGGCCCACAATTTACTTGCTCCAATATCAATATCATCGTTCTGAGATCCGGTTCGCATATCTGCTCACAGTAGTCCAAATCGTGTGTTCGCAGAGTGTTGTGAAATCGCAGCAGAAATTCTGTGCCCTCATGCTCCAATCCCCGAGTTGCTTCTGCTGCCTTGATTATTTTCTGCAAAATGGCCCCTATCATTCATTCACTCCCTTGTAGATTCTGTGTTACCGATCTAAAAACCCTGGTGAGAGAAACAGTGACATGTCTTCCTGTAATAAGTAACACATCAGATTGATTTAGGGAACAAAGAAAACTTGCTAAGCTTCTCCAGACGTTCGACTTAAAACCTTATGAGATGTAGATGCGAATGGCAGCGAGACAGAAGGACAAATTTGAATTCATTAAAATTGTGGAAGGAATAATTGCTTCATGGTAATCTACTGAAGGTCATTGTGGAAAACTTCCTCAGACTCCCCGAATACGCTTCAGGGACGGATATCTGTCAGCAATTGACTCCAGTCCGGCAGCATTGTGTTTACTACCCGCTATTCTGTCTCCGCAAGTGACGCCCGTCTCCCAGCACTGCAATTACCACTGACGTTCCGTGTCTGTATATGCGACTACACATCCACAACATTGTGGTTGCCAATACTACGTTTTCCTTTTGGATGTGACTCCAGACACACAGCGACACTGATGTTGCTTTTTTTCACTGGAGCGTCAGAGGCTTCGCGGGAACCTGACAGAAGTTTATAAAAGCATGAAAGGCATGAATATGGTGAATAGTTCATGACTTTCCCCCAGGTTATTGGAATCCAAAACTGTATGGCATGCTTTTCAGTGTGAGGGGGTAGACATAAAATGGGCAATTCCTTGTTCACTCAGAGTGTAGTGCAACCATGAAAGGAACTGGCGGAGCAAGTGTTGGGGTCTTCTACAATTACCACAAATAAAAGACATCTGAATGAGATTTTAAATAAGAAAGGTCTGGAGGGATATGGACAAAATATTGGCACATGTGATTCGATAAATTTAGGATATCTGGTCGTCATGGGTGACTAAAGGTTCTGTTTCTATGTTGTATATTTCTATGAACTGTGAATGCAGGCCGACGTCAATATGCGTACTACTGATCTACTCTGTCTTAACATCTCATTTCAGAACAACGGCACAATGATTTCCTCTGACCTGTTTTCAGTCTGCATTTGACTCCAAACCAAAAGCACTGTGGTTATCAGTCAACTGCACAGTCTATATGTGACTCCAGATCCATAACACTCTGTATATCACTAATCTGCTCTTTCACTAATCTGAATCCAGACCAACAGCATTGTCAATATTCTGATATTCCCTGTATCATCATGAGCCTCCAGACCCACAGCACGGTGATTACCACTGAACTGCTCAGTACGGGTATCCAGACCTCCGGCATTGTCGTTACCACTATGTGCTTTTTTATCTGTATCTCTGAACCCTCAGAACTGCGGGTACCACTGTTCGACTCTGGCTCTGCATGTGACACCAAAAGGAGGGCATAGTTGTTATTTATGAACTGCTCTGTCTCGACATGCGAGTCAAGCCACACCGCACTGTGGTTCCTTCTCTACGTATAAGTCCCAACATATAGCTCTTTGGTTACCACTCATCTGCACTGTATTTGAATCAGATCCACAGCAATGTGGTCAGTACACACTGGCGCTGTCTGTACAGGTGACTTCAGACTCACAGCACTGTGGTTATGACTGACCTGCTCTGTGACTACAGGGCCATAGCACTGAGTGCACTATTGACCAACTCTGTCTCAATAAGTAACATAAGGAAACAAAACTATGCTAAGAAATGATCTCTGTTTCTGCACGTGACTCCAGACGCTGAAAACGGTGATTACCATTGTCTTAAGTTGTTTCCATACGTCACTCCAGACCCACAGCTCTGTGAGCACCACAAAGCATTTATGAGGACATCTTCACGTTTGGCGGATTTGCCGTTGAGGATTAGTCTCAAGAGGCCGATTCTTCCTGTTCCTGAGAGCTGATGGGTGACCTTATAAATTTTTAAAACATCATGATGGGCATGGATAGGGTGCAAAGTGTTTGTCTTTTCTCTACGGTAGGGGAGACCAAATGAAAAAGACTCTGTTTCAGGCAGAAAGCGAAACAATATAAATATTGGATGTCTTTTCGGCATGGCCCGAGTTGGAGCAAAGGTTCTATTTTTTAACTGTGTCATTCTATGACGCTGGACACACATCACTGTGAGTACCAATGGCATACTCTGTCTCTACATCTGACTCCAGAACCATACCACCGTATTTTCCCCTGACTTGCTCGTCGTTACATGTGACTCCAGACCAACACGACTGAGTGTTGCCACTGATCTGCTCTGGCTGTAAATTTGATTCTATCCGCTGCACTGTTGTTACCACTGATACAGGACAGATAACTGCACAGCACACTAATGGGCCCATCAGCCCATAATGTTGTGCCAAACATAACACCAAGAGGAACTAATCCCTTATGTCTGTCCTTGCTTCGTATCTCTCCATTCCTTACATATTCATGTGCTTATCTAAACGTCCCCTAAATACCCGAATCGTTACTGCCTCCACCACCATCACTGCCTGTGCATTCCAGAATCCTATCATATTCTGTTTGACAAACCTGCCCATCACGTCTCCTATGAACGTTCAAGTTTCTTATTTTATTGTATTCTCTCGCTCTCTGCAAATTTTTGTCACTGTGAACTGACTGGACTAGCCCTCAGTTTTGATTATGAATTACATAGTCTCATGTAATATCAGCTACGTTCTAAGAAACCCGTCAGAAATGTTGTAACATCTGTGAAAAAACCTGGTGGACTAAATTTGCAACCGTTTAACAAGAGAAACAATTCTTTACAGTTTCTTGCAATTTCTGCTGCTTCACACTGATACTTTCAGCAATAAAATAGATAAATCCACACAGACTAAGGTCAAACTGGCTTGTCTCTGTGATACTGAAATCAAATGCAAACGTGAACAATTCTGTCAGAATCTTAAATTCCGGGCAATAAATGTCCTCGAACCTTAACAATGCAGATTGCAAACTAGAGAAGCGCATGCACATGTTAATTGATGACGTAAATTAATTTTGTGAAAGACAGGGATGGACCAAAGCTCTCTGCGACACTTTGTACAGTCAAGGACAAGTTGTAATATAGTTTAATAATGCTTTCCCTTCGATGTCTGAACTCTATTACAATCTAAAAGTAGAGAGTCAGACATTAATTCAACGGATTTTGTCTGGCATTCGTGTCAACTGTCTTGTGCGTTGACAAGTGCAGCAGGTTGTGCCCATTTCTGTCAATCTCAGGTAGTACAAGCGAATACAGAATTCCTCCTGCATTATCCAGCGCCTGCTTCTGTACTTGACTGAAGATTTCTCCCCGCCTCTCACTGTCAGATTCATGAATTCCTAGGAGTGTGGGATTCTGTTTCTGGACATCAACTCATTGCGGGATTCATTCTGTCTCTGAATCTTACCGGCTGTCAGTGCGTATGATAGAGTTTATTTCAAAGTCGCTGGTATTGTACGTGAGATTGAAATACACTCAGCACTCAGGTCCTTGTAATTCGTTGCACACCCGACGGATTATGTACACGTATTTAATTTTTTTTCAGGATGCGACTTGGAATGCTTTCTCCAATAATTTAATAGAAATGAAAGAAGTGAAGGAACATAATTTGGGTCTGTAAGTGACAGGATAATGAACGGTTACCATCTAAAAGAAAATTAAAAGAAAAACGTGAGAGCAGTCGTTACAATTGGTTTACTCTGTCATGTCCCTGTCACTGTTTATTAGATACTCGATAACTTTCAGATTATACGTGAATTCTGCCCGATTGATCAACATTAACACGAAATGGCAGTGACTCTCAGTTCAATACGATGGTTCTCTAGCAAATGGTCGTGAGTTCAAGTGATTAGCTCATTGGATTTCCAGAAATTCCGATTCAGGCAAGTGTGAAAACGCTCATGGAGATGTCCTCTGGAATTTGAAGCGGCGTACCCTTCCTCTCAGGCTACTGTTTCAGCCTGCTCTGTCTGATTCAAACAGAAACTTCCAGTGTCTGTCGCCAATGGGCAATCGTTGTGGGCAGGATTTCCTGATCAAAATTTAATTCCAATGTCGATGTTTTCATTGTTTACATGAAATCATTTCACTTGCCTGTTCAGGGAATTGAATCTTAGATTACCACCTTACAGATTGGGTTACTAACCACTATAAGAACGAGAAGTATTATTTTCAATCCTGGCGTTTAGGTCACATATCGAATCGCCTACTTGGAAATTAACTTGTGGTCCAGTCTATTCAGGAATATGACATGACCTGTTGGACTGAGGGGCTGCGGACACACTTCAGTTCTCTCGGAATGAGTCTGGAAGGCTGACAGGGAGCAGTTCTCTGTGTTAAGTGATTTCGCTTCATTTCCTGTCTCCACTTTTTCAGGCTTACTACGGAAAGATTGACAAGTTTGTCGAATTGCAGAAACTCTATCGAAAACTGAGAATGTCCCACTCTTTGTTGAATTATTCTTATCGTGCAATGTCATGTGGGCTCAGCAGAGGGCATCATTGCATGGCTTCCAGTGACAAACAGAGTGAGAGAGGAAGAGAGCAAATGGAGGGATTTCATCGCTTTAAACACCACACAGTCAGACGTGCCCATGCCCCCATACGCACGCTGATAAAGTAATATTGTGTGATGTAGATCAGAGTAAATTTGGGTGTTTCTCAAATCACTGCACAGCCCGCGGCAGACATCATCGAAAAACATAAGGGATTCAGTCAGAAAAACAAGTGCACCAACACAAACATCACAGAATTATACACACACACATACAAAACACACGCACACACATACACGCACGCACACCCACACAAATACACACACAGGCGCCAACACACAGATACAGATATGCACATCCATTCTGCATTAAGTAAATAATTTGTCTTTGGGCATCATTCGTGACACCATGCATTTACCCTGCAACTGCATGCAAGCATTTCTGCATGACACCATTTTTGGAGAAGTTGAGATGAATTTTATTACCATTTCAGTAACTTGTAATGTTTTCTTTTGGACTCTCACAGGTTTTAAGCGAGATTTCATTGAAAACCTCTGGAGGGAACACAATGGTGCAGGACGGTCACCATTGCCCATGTCCATCTTAATCTGTTAATACTGTCTTGGATTATAATACGAAGGACAGAATGAATTGATTTCTGTCAACAAAAAAATTCATTGGATGAATGAGGCAACCGTG
>NW_025203790.1:0-2236 GCF_004010195.1 Chiloscyllium plagiosum
TCAAAACAGTCCCTCAGCACTGTCCCTCAGCACTGTCCCTCAGCACGGTCCCTCATCCAAGTCACTCAGCATGTTCCATCAGCACAGTCCCTCAGCACGGTCGCTCAGCACGGTCCCTCATCCAAGTCACTCAGCATGTTCCCTCAACACAGTCCCTCAGCACGGTCTCTCAGCACGGTCCCTCAGCACGGTCCCTCAGCACGGTCCCTCATCCAAGTCACTCAGCATGTTCCCTCAGCACAGTCCCTCAGCACAGTCCCTCAGCATGTTCCCTCAGCACAGTCCCTCGGCACGGTCACTCAGCACGGTCCCTCAGCACGGTCCCTCAGCACGGTCCCTCAGCAGAGTCCCTCAGCACTGTGCCTCAGCACTGTGCCTCAGCACGGTCCCTCAGCAAAGTCACTCAGCATGTTCCCTCAGCACTGTCCCTCAGCACTGTCCCTCAGCACGGTCCCTCAGCACGGTCCCTCAGCACTGTTCCTCAGCACTGTTCCTCAACACAGTCCCTCAACACTGTCCCTCAGCACTGTCCCTCAGCGCGGTCGCTCAGCACTGTCCCTCAGCGCGGTCCCTCAACACAGTCACTCAGCACGGTCCCTCAGCACGGTCCCTCAACACCGTTCCTCAGCACGGTTCCTCAGCACGGTCCCTCACCACTGTCCTTCAGCACGGTCCCTCCACACTGTCCCTCAGCACGGTCCCTCAGCACAGCCCTTCAGCACGGTCCCTCAGCACAGCCCTTCAGCACAGTCCCTCAGCACTGCGCCTCAGCACGGTTCCTCAGCACGGTTCCTCAGCACAGTCCCTCAGCACAGTCCCTCAGCACTGTCTCTCAGCACTGTCCCTCAGTACAGTACCTCAGCACTGTCCCTCAGCACGATCCCTCAGCACATTCCCTCAGCACGGACCCTCAGCACGGTCCCTCAGTACAGTACCTCAGCACTGTCCCTCAACACGATCCCTCAGCACATTCCCTCAGCACATTCCCTCAGCACAGTCACTCAGCACTGTCCCTCAGCACAGTGACTCAGCACTGTCCCTCAACACAGTCCCTCCGCACTCTCCCTCATTACAGTCACTCAGCACTGTCCCTCATTACGGTCCCTCAGCACGGTCCCTCAGCACGGTCCCTCATCACTGCCCCTCGGCATTGTCCCTCAGCACAGTCCCTCAGCACAATGCCTCAGCACAATCCCTCAGCACAATCCCTCAGCAAAATCCCTCAGCAAAATCCCTCAGCACGGTCCCTCAACACAGTATCTCAGCACGGTCCCTCAGCATGGTCCCTCAGCAAAGTCACTCAGCACGGTCCCTCAGCACAGTCCCTCAGCACAGTCCCTCAGCAAAGTCCCTCAGCATGGTCCCTCAGCATGGTCCCTCAGCATGGTCCCTCAGCACAGTCCCTCAGCACGGTCCCTCAGCAAAGTCACTCAGCATGGTCCCTCAGCACAGTCCCTCAGCACGGTCCCTCAGCCCAGTCCCTCATCAAAGTCACTCAGCATGTTCCCTCAGCACGGTCCCTCAGCACGATCCCTCAGCACGTTCCCTCAGCAAAGTCACTCAGCAAAGTCACTCAGCATGTTCCCTCAGCACAGTACCTCAGCACGGTCCCTCAGCACAGTCCCTCAGCACGTTCCCTCAGCACGGTCCCTCAGCACTGTCACTCAGCACTGTCACTCAGCACTGTCACTCAGCACAGTCCCTCAGCACTGTCCCCCAACACTGTCCCTCAACACTGTCCCTCAACACTGTCCCTCAACACTGTCCCTCAGCACAGTCCCTCAGCACAGTCCTTCAACACTGTCCCTCAGCACGGTCCCTCAGCACTGTCCCTCAGCACGGTCCCTCAGCACGGTCCCTCAGCACGGTCCCTCAGCACGATCCCTCAGCACAGTCCCTCAGCACTGTCCCTCAGCACAGTGACTCAGCACTGTCCCTCAACACAGTCCCTCCGCACTCTCCCTCATTACAGTCACTCAGCACTGTCCCTGAGAACTGTCCCTCATTACAGTCCCTCAGCACGGTCCCTCAGCACGGTCCCTCATCACTGCCCCTCAGCATTGTCCCTCAGCACAATGCCTCAGCACAATGCCTCAGCACAATCCCTCAGCAAAATCCCTCAGCACGGTCCCTCAACACAGTCCCTCAGCACAGTCCCTCAGCACGGTCCCTCAGCAAAGTCCCTCAGCATGGTCCCTCAGCATGGTCCCTCAGCATGGTCCCTCAGCACAGTCCC
>NW_025203790.1:4508-8918 GCF_004010195.1 Chiloscyllium plagiosum
GCACTGTCCCTCAACACTGTCCCTCAACACTGTCCCTCAACAGTGTCCCTCAACACAGTCCCTCAGCACTGTCCCTCAACACTGTCCCTCAGCGCGGTCGCTCATCACTGTCCCTCAGCACGGTCCCTCAACACAGTCACTCAACACGGCCCCTCAGCACGGTCCCTCATCACGGTTCCTCAGCACGGTCCTTCAACACTGTCCTTCAGCACGGTCCCTCAGCACAGCCCTTCAGCACGGTCCCTCAGCACAGCCCTTCAGCACGGTCCCTCAGCACTGTCCCTCAGCACTGTGCCTCAGCATGATCCCTGAGCACTGTCCCTCATTACAGTCCCTCAGCACTGTCCCTCAACACTGTCCCTCAACACTGTCCCTCAGCACGGTCCCTCAGCACGGTCCCTCAGCACGGTCCCTCAACACTGTCCCTCAACACTGTCCCTCAACACTGTCCCTCAGCACGATCCCTCAGCACTGTTCCTCAGCACAGTCCCTCAACACAGTCACTCAGCACGGTCCCTCACCACTGTCCCTCACCACTGTTCCTCAGCACTGTTCCTCAGCACTGTTCCTCAGCACTGTCCCTCAACACAGTCACTCAGCACGGTCCCTCAGCACGGTCCCTCATCACAATCACTCAGCACGGTCCCTCAGCACGGTCCCTCAGCACGGTCCCTCAGCACGGTCCCTCAGCACGGTCCTTCAACACTGTCCTTCAGCACGGTCCCTCAGCACAGCCCTTCAGCACGGTCCCTCAGCACTGTGCCTCAGCACGATCCCTGAGCACTGTCCCTCATTACAGTCCCTCAGCACTGTCCCTCAGCACGATCCCTCAGCACTGTTCCTCAGCACAGTCCCTCAACACAGTCACTCAGCACGGTCCCTCAGCACGGTCCCTCAGCACTGTCCCTCAGCACTGTTCCTCAGCACTGTTCCTCAGCACTGTCCCTCAACACAGTCACTTAGCACGATCCCTCAGCACTGTCCCTCATTACAGTCCCTCAGCACGGTCCTTCAGCACTGTCCCTCAGCACTGTTCCTCAGCTGTGATCATTACTTGCTTCACTGCAGTTGAATGGGTTTTGGAATGGCTGATGTTTGCTGAGTGTAACCTACAGACTGTGCCAGACAAGGGACAGTGGGTTCTTGCAGGCTTGTACAGGAGGGTGACTGGAAGTTCTCATGTTTACACAACACCTTCATATATTTCCAGGGATGTTCATCACATCTTCTCTATTCTGATTGGTCACAGAGCAGAGTCTCCTGGGAAGAGGATCTCTAACATCCTCAGGAGTTTTAAGGACATCCCGAAAGTGTCTGCACTGTTCTCCTGAGAGTTTCAGTATTCTGAGCAGATGGTTCCCAGTCTGGTGCCAGTCAAACAATGGGCACGTCCTACTCACTGGCTGCTGAGCACCTCAGCATTGGACAGTTTGCCTGGGGAGATGACACTGTGTTAAACAGTTTTCATGTCACTAGATTCAGAGGATCATGTGAAGACATCATCAGTGGTACATCTCCTGTACTTTGAGGTGTCAGATGTCAGTTATTTACATTTCCAAAATATATGGGAACATAGGGAACACTGTTGCCCAGTCTCGGCTTTCAGATCCTGCTCCTCAAATACTCTTCCCCTCAATCAGTTACAGGCTGAGCGGGAACACATCAGAGGTCTAGCAGAGTTTCATTCCCATGTCTGCCTTCATCAGCAGCAATGGTCCATATTCTGCAGCTTGTCACCAATCTTTATTCTTTACTGATTCCACAATGACATGCAAGTCTCAGTCCTCACCAACAGAACAACCTCAGAGACCCTACCTCAATGGAAACAGCAGCAATTAATTCAAGATTGTATCTTTGCACAAGTGGTAGTTACCAGCAATGCTCCCTCACAGCTGGCTCACGGTCAAAGGGAAGCTGGAAGAGGTACAAACGACCATGTCCGCATTGGGGGGACAGACATTGCCCATCGCCAGGAACACGTCCCTGCTTGCTGTCAGCCTCCAGCTCACTGTGAGATTACAGTACTCCCTTAATCAGAGCCACAAGGGGCCTGTCCTGAGACTTTCATCAGACAGTCACTGGGTGTCACTGTCAGTCCTTACCCAGAGCAATTCCAAAATACAGTCAGTTCCAGCTTTTCTGGAGGATTTAACAAGATTTCTGTGCAATATGTTCATGTCATTTTACAATATAATATTAGCAGCAACAATGTTTTTTGTTAAACAGAGTGACACCTATACTTTTGTATTTGTACTGAGGAAAAAATCCATACTTTGCTCTTGCTATTTTTAAAAGTGATTTTGATAGCTTTGATTGGACCCACCAAACTCTTACCACCAATAAAACAGCTCTTAAATATAGTACCTGTCATTTACAGAGCGTAGAAGGAATATGTTGTCATCCCTCTGCTCCTCAATCAGAATCTGAGAGAGACATTTGTGATCATCAGAAAGTAGGGATTGCAGGCTGAGATATGGTCCTGCCGGAGGAGGTGGGGGATTGGGTGGAGAGTTAAACAGCGAGTCAGTCCCCTGTCCCTCACATTCCCCATTTGGTTCAGCTAAGGCTCTCTCTGACACAGCCAGGCTGCCTGTCTCCTTTTAGCCCACAAATGGTGTTTGAGGAGAGGTGGAGGTTTGCTGCTCAGAGGAGAAAAGCTACAGGTTTGATCTCAGATAAAAACAGAACATGCTGGAAACACTCAGCAGCTCACTCAGAATCCATGGTGAGAACATTCAAGCCAATGTTGCAACCTTCTACAGGCTTGCAGACTGAAAGTAAGGAGCCAAGAATGTTTGAAAATAACATGGAAGGTGATGTGGAGCTGGAGGCTGGCCGAGCTGCTGTAGAGAGAGGCAGAGTGACTGAGAAAGGAGAAACCATGGTGCAGAGAGAGAGCTGGCATCGATGCCATCTCAGAGACATTGAGCACAAGCTCTTTTGATTGCAAGAGAAAAAGCTGCCCAAATGAAATGATGCCAGTGACATTCAGGAGTGTCAGACCACATCAGTTACACTGCACAACACCCCTCATCTTCAAATGTTTTGACCCAACCCTCTGCTTGGGTTTCCAACAATTATCAGAGAAGCTTTCAGCTGTTTTAAGGTCATTGTTACAAAGTAGCACACAACATATTTGCTCAGAGCTGTCTTCGACCGTGTGGAAGTTTTCTCCATCTGGATGAACAGAGGTGTACAGTTAAGGCGAGTCTGACATTCATGCCTTGTGGCTTCTGCTGATTTTCAGTGTGTCATCATTATCCTGCAGCCTTACTGTCCCTGCAGTCTTACTGTCCCTGCAGTCTTACTGTCCCTGCAGCCTTACTGTCCCTGCAGCCTTACTGTCCCTGCAGTCTGACTGTCCCTGCAGCATGTGCTATGACACTAGCTCAGGGTTTGAAATCAGAATGTGATAAGATCACCACAGAAATTCAGTGTTATTGTTTCACATACACGTGTCACATTAGGAAGATCACTCCCTTTTGGAAATGGCCTGATCCAGAAGTTGAAACAGCAAATAACATCAAACTTTTCAAATGAATAGGCTTCTTTATTTTAATGATTAACTTTGGTAATAAATCAGTGGGAGAGGGCAGATTAAATGTAGTTCTTTATATGACTTTGACGGGAGTCTCGTTTCATAACATTTCACATCTCTGTTAATAAATCCTTAATCTCTGCAAGAGTTCAGACTGACTGTCTCAATAAATGAATCGGTGAAGCAGTGTCTGACCTGTCTTGGGTTGAGTTCCCAACACAAATCAATATAAATTCAACAAACACAAATTGATTTAGAATAATCCAAATGTTAGCCCAGATGAAATGAATGTTTAAATGCTGTCGGATTGGTTGGAGAGTAAGGATGGAGACCAGCTCTAAAGGTAAACCATTGCCTTTCCTGAAGCTCTGAAAATCTCTGTGACATCCATGCAAAACTCCTACAGCTACACATACCCCAGTGATATCCCTGTGACCCTGCTACAGCTCTGTAAACCCCAGTGATATCCCTGTGACCCTGCTACAGCTCTGTAAACCCCACTGATATCCCTGTGACCCTGCTACAGCTCTGTAAACCCCAGTGATATCCCTGTGACCCTGCAACAGCTCTGTAAACCCCACTGATATCCCTGTGACCCGAATACAGCTCTGTAAACCCCAGTGATATCCCTGTGACCCTGATACAGCTCTGTAAACCCCAGTGATATCCCTGTGACCCTGCTACAGCTCTGTAAACCCAGTGATATCCCTGTGACCCTGCTACAGTTCTGTAAACCCCAGTGATATCCCTGTGACCCTGATACAGCTCTGTAAACCCCAGTGATATCCCTGTGACCCTGATACAGCTCTGTAAAGCCCACTGATATCCCTGTGACCCTAATACATCTCTGTAAACCCCAGTGATATCCCTGT
>NW_025203791.1:0-485 GCF_004010195.1 Chiloscyllium plagiosum
TCTCTCTCTCTCTCTCTCCTTCTCTCTCACTGTGCCTCTACCTCTCTGTCTGTCTCTCTCTTCCCCTCTCAGCACCCCTATTCAATCTCTCTCTCTCTCTCTCTCTCTCTCTCTCTGTTTCTCCCTCTCTGGCAAAAGTGAGGACTGCAGATGCTGGAGATCAGAGTCTGGATCAGAGTGGTGCTGGAAAAGCACAGTAGGTCAGGCAGCATCCGAGGAGCTGGAAAATCGACGTTTCGGGCAAAAGCCCTTCATCAGGAATGAAGGCTGGGAGCCTCGGGTGTGGAGAGATAAATGGGACAGGGGTGGGGCTTGGGGGAAGGGAGCTGAGAGTACGATGGGTGAATGGGGGGGTGGGGATGGAGGTGATAGGTCAGAGAGGAGGGTGGAGTGGCTAGATGGAGTGGGAGATAGGCAGGTAGAACAGGTCATGGGGACAGTGCTGAGCTGGAAGTTTGGAACTAGGGTGAGGTGGGGGAAGGGGG
>NW_025203791.1:1310-4213 GCF_004010195.1 Chiloscyllium plagiosum
TGTTGTGAAACTTGAAAGGGTTCAGAAAAGATTTACAAGGATGTTGCTAGGGTTGGAGGATCTGAGCTACAGAGAGAGGCTGAACAGGCTGGGGCTGTTTTCCCTGGAGCATCAGAGGCTGAGGGGTGACCTTAGAGAGGTTTACCAAATTATGAGGGGCACGGATAGGGTAAATAGGCAAAGTCTTTTCCCTGGGGTGGGGGAGCCCAGAACTAGAGGGGCATAGGCTTAGGGTGAGAGGGGAAAGATATAAAAGAGACCTAAGGGGCAACTTTTTCACCCAGAGGGTGGTACGTGTATGGAATGAGCTGCCAGAGGATGTGGTGGAGGCTGGTACAATTGCAACATTTAAGAGGCATTTAGATGGGTATATGAATAGGAAGGGTTTGGAGGGATATGGATCAGGTGCTGGCAGGTGGCACTAGATTGGGTTGGGATATCTGGGTCAGCCGAAGGGTCTATTTCCGTGCTGTACATCTCTATGACTCCATGGTCCTCCTGGGAGCAGATGTGGTGGAAGTTGATGACATTTTTGCAGGAGGTAGGGTGGGAAGGGGTGTAATCCAGGTAGCTGTGGGAGTCGGTGGGTTTGTAAAAAATGTCAGTGTCAAGTCGGTCGTCACTGATGGAGATGGAGAGGTCCAGGAAGGGGAGGGAGGTGTCAGAGATGGTCCAGGTAAATTTAAGGTCAGGGTGGAATGTGTTGGTGAAGTTGATGAATTGCTCAACCTCCTCGCGGGAGCACGAGGTGGTGCCAATACAGTCATCAATGTAGCGGAGGAAGAGGTGGGGAGTGGTGCCGGTGTAATTACGGAAGATCAACTGCTCTACGTAGCCAACAAAGAGACAGGCATAGCTGGGGCCCGTACGTGTGCCCATGGTTACCCACTTGGTCTGGAGGAAGTGGGAGGATCGAAGGAGAAATTGTTGAGGGTGAGGACCGGTTCGGCCAAACGAATGAGAGTGTCGGTGGAGGGGTACTGTTGGGGACGTCGGGAGAGGAAGAAATGGAGGGCTTGGAGGCCCTGGTCATGGCAGATGGAGGTGTAGAGGGATTGGATATCCATGGTGAAGATGGGGGCCGGGGAAACGGAAGTCTTGGAGGAGGTGGAGGGCGTGGATGGTGTTCCTCTCTGTGCCTCCCCCTTCTTGTGTCTCACTGGCTGTCCCTGTTCCTCCCCACTGTCCTTGCTCTGTTTTGTTCCCTCCATCTAAGTCTCTAACTGACACGTCTACAGTGACACCATCACTCTCTCTTCCTCTCTGCCTATCTTCCTCTGATGTATCGGACTCTCTCAGACTCTCTAGAATATTACTCTCTCTCTATCTTTCTTTCTCTCTGTCTCCGTGTCTCTCCCTAAATCTGTCACTCTCTCTGTCTCTATCTCTCTCTCTATCTCTCTGTCTCTCTGTCTTTCTCCATCTCTCTCTCTGTCTGTGTCTCTCCATCTCTGTCTCTTTCTTTTTCTGCCTCTCTCTCTCAGTTTTTCCCTTTGTCTCTCTGTCTCTGTCTCTCTCTCTCTGTCTCTCTCGGTCTGTCTCTGTCTCTGTCTCTCTCCCTTGACAGCGGGACTTCCCTTCTACCAGAATAATCCCTGGAATGAGTGATTTGCCTTAAGGGGCTGGGCCTGTATCCTCTGGAGTTTAGAAGAGTCAGAGGTGACTCAATTGAAATACTAAAAGATCCTGAGGGGACTTGACCGGGTGGACGGGGAAAGGATGTTTCCTCCTGTGGAGAATCTAGAACTATGGGATCAGAATTTAAAGATCAGGGTTCATCCATTTAAAACCAAGATTAGGGAAAACGAATTGAGGCTTGTGAGTCTTTAGAATTCCCTTCCTCAAAGGATAGTGGATTAAGGCTTTTTAAATAATTTTAAGGCAGAGGGAGATAGATTCTTGATGACTAAGATTGCCAGGGGATGTACTGGAATGGAGATTTGAGGTTAAAATCCGATCAGCTGTGATCTTATTGAATGAGGGAGCAGGCTTAAAGGGCTGAGTGGCCTACCTTTTGTTCCTTGTTTGTGTATTCATATGTAAATGCAAGAACAAACCAAATTAATAGGGGTTGCAGTGTATTCTAACTACGCAAACCAAATCTGGAGTCATGACCACCGACTGGTCTGCATGGTCTCCTGCAGCCAGCTCTCCTCTGACTGGAAGCAGGTGTCAGTTGGCTCCTGCTTGGTTTTTGGAGCCTGACACCGCTCAGGCCTGTCATGGACGAGGGGAGTGTCCTTCTCCCCAGTCACCACCTTCTCGGGAGATTGTTGCAGATCGCCCAGTTCCTCCGCATCCGGCTGGTCACCTCGCTGCCTTCTCCAATTGTGCAGAACACAGCACAGCAGGAGATCAAGACCATAAGGTATAGGAGAAAGTGAGGCCTGCAGATGCTGGAGATTGGAGAGGAGAGTGTGTTGCTGGAAAAGTACAGCAGATCAGGCAGCATCCGAGGAGCAGGAGAATCAACGTTTCGGGTGTAAGCCCTTCATCAGGAATTCCGTCATGAAGTACAGGAGCAGCATTTGGCCCATTGATCAACGATTGATAGGTTTCTCACCCCCTTTCTCCTGCCTTCTCCCTGTAACCCTTGATCCCCTTACCAATAAGTGCCTATCTATCCCTGTCTTAAATACACGCAATGACTTGGCTTCCACAGCCCCCTCCAGCAATGAGCATTACAGATTCCCCACCCTCTGGCTGGAGAAATTCCTCCTGATCTCAGTTCTAAAGGGTCATCCCTTCACCCTGAGGCTGTGCCCTCGGGTCCTAGTTTCTCCTCCTGGTGGAAATATCTCCTCATCCACTCTATCCAGGCCTCTTAGTACTCTAAGGGTCAATCAATCCGTAGTAGACCCGTCAACTCTAAGGGCATTTAAATGGTCATTGGATAAACATAT
>NW_025203791.1:5421-7904 GCF_004010195.1 Chiloscyllium plagiosum
TACAGAGTAAAGCTCCCTCTACACTGTCCCCTCATCAAACACTCCCAGGGACAGGGACAGCACGGGGTTAGATACAGAGTAAAGCTTCCTCTACACTGTCCCCCCATCAAACACTCCCAGGGGCAGGGACAGCATGGGGTTAGATACAGAGTAAAGCTCCCTCTACACTGTCCCCCATCAAACACTCCCAGGCTCAGGGACAGCATGGGGTTAGATACAGAAGGGAAAACAAGTCGGCAGTGAGGTGGAGACTGGAGACTGTACGAATCATGAATTCGGCATCAGTGAGGGGAGAGTAGGCAGGGAGCAGATGAACGTAAAAGAACTGCTGGCATGAAATGCATCTACTTTAATACAAGGAGCGTAGTGGGTAAGGCAGATGGACTTAGGGCTTGCATTGGTGCCTGGGAGCATGACATTATTGCAATCACAGAGACTTGGTTGAAGGAAGGACATGATGATTGGCAACTAAATGTTCCAGGATATAGACACTTCAGACAGGACAGGGAGGGAAGTGTGGGGGCGTGTGGAGCTGCATTGCTGCTCAGGGACAATATCATGACTGTGCTAAAGGAGGACACTATGGCGGTCTTGGGTAGTGAGGCATTATGGGTGGAGCTGAGAAATAAGAAGGGTACAGTTACATTGTTGGGGCTGTATTACAGGCCTCCCAAAAGTGAGCGTGAGGTAGCAGAATAAATAGGTAAACAGATTATGGAAAGATGTAGAGGCAATGGGGTAGTGGTGATGGGAGATTTTAATTTTCCCAACATTGACTGGGATACACTTAGCGTCAGAGGTCTGGATGGGGCAGAATTTGTACGAAGCGTCCAGGAGAGTTTTCTAGAGCAGTATGTCAATAGTCCGACGAGGGAAGGGGCCATATTGGACCTGGTACTGGGGAAAGAGCCAGGCCAGGTGGTAGAAGTTGCGGTGGGGGATTTCTTTGGGAACAGTGCCCACAATTCTGTAAGTTTTAGAATACGTGTAGATAAAGATGAGAGTGGTCCTAAGGGAGGAGTGCTAAACTGGGCCAAGGCCAATTATATCAAAATTAGGCAGGAGCTGGGAAATGTGGATTGGAGTTGAAAATGTGTTGCTGGAAAAGCGCAGCAGGTCAGGCAGCATCCAAGGAACAGGAGAATCGACATTTCGGGCATAAGCCCTTCTTCAGGAACCCTTCCTTGAAGAAGCTCTTTTCCTCCTCCTGAAGAAGGGCTTATGCCCGAAACATCGATTCTCCTGCTCCTTGGATGCTGCCTGACCTGCTGCGCATTTCCAGCAACACATTTTCAGCTCTGATCTCCAGCATCTGCAGTCCCCACTTTCTCCTCGAAAATGTGGATTGGACACAGCTATTTGAAGGGAAGTCCACATTTGCTTTCAAAGATAGGTTAACAGCAGTGCAGGACAGGCATGTCCCATTGAAGGCAAAGGATAGGAAGGGCAAGATTTGTGAACCATGGATGACAGGGGAAATTGTACGACTAGCCAAGAGGAAATGGGAAGCGTACATAAGGTCCAGGCAGCTGAGAACAGAACAGGCCCTGGAGGAATATCGGAAGAGTGGGAAAAGACTTAAACAAGCAATCAAGCGGGCTAAAAGGGTCATGAAATAACTTTAGTGAGCAGAATTAAGGAAAATCCCAAAGCCTTTTATTCTTATATAAGCAGCAAGAGGGTAACTAGAGAAAGGATTGGTCCACTAAAGGATAATGAAGGAAGGCTGTGTGTCGAAAGGATGAGATTCTGAATGATTACTTTGCATCAGTGTTCACTGAGGAGAGGGACATGATGAATGTTGAGATTAGAGATAGAAGTTTGATTAGTCTGGATCACGTTGACATAAGTAGGGAAGATGTGTTGGGTAGGCTAGAGGTTATTAAGGTGGACAAATCCCCAGGACCAGATGGGATCTATCCCAGGTTGCTGAGAGATGTGAGAGTGGAAATAGCTGGGGCCCTGACAGATATCTTTGTAGCATCCTTAAATACAGGTGAGGTGCAGGAGGACTGGAGGGTTGCTCATGTTGTCCCCTGTACAAGAACGGTAGTAGGGATATTCCAGGTAACTACAGACCAGTGAGCCTGACGTTGGTGGTGGGGAAGTTGCTGGAGAGGGTACTGAGGGATAGGATCTATTTATATTTGGAAAGGAGTGAGCTTATCGGTGATGGGCAACATGGTTTTGTGCGGGGGAGATCGTACCTTACCAACTTAATAGAGTTCTTTGAGGAAGTGACCAAGTTGATGGATGAAGGAAGGGCTGTTGATGTCATATACATGGACTTTAGTAAGGCGTTTGATAAGGTTCCCCGTTGTAGACTAATGGAGAAGGTGAAGTCACATGGTGTACAGGGTGTTCTAGCTCGGTGGATAAAGAACTGGTTGAGCAACAGGAGACAGTAGTAGTTGAAGGGAGTTTCTCGAAATGGAGAAAGGTGACCAGTGGTGTTCCACAGGGGTCAGTGTTGGGGCCACTGT
>NW_025203791.1:8420-8918 GCF_004010195.1 Chiloscyllium plagiosum
GCAGCAAGTACTTCACACAGAGGGTGGTGGGCGTTTGGAACGCGTTGCCAGCAGAGGTGGTAGAGGCAGGCACAGTAGATTCATTTAAGATGTGTCTGGACAGATGCATGAGTAGGTGGGGAGCAGAGGGATACAGATGCTTAGGGATTGACCGACAGGTTTAGACAGTAGATTTGGATCGGCTCAGGCTTGGAGGGCCGAAGGGCCTGTTCCTGGGCTGGACATTTTCTTTGTTCTTTGACAGGGACAGCACGGCATTAGATACAGAGTAAAGCTTCCTCTACACTGTCCCCCCATCAAACACTCCCAGGGACAGGGACAGCACGGGGTTAGATACAGAGTAAAGCTCGCTCTACACTGTCCCCCCCATCAAACACTCCCAGGGACAGGGACAGCACGGGGTTAGATACAGAGTAAAGCTTCCTCTACACTGTCCCCCCATCAAACACTCCGAGGGAGAGGGATAGCACGGGGTCAGATACAGAGTAAAGCTCCCTC
>NW_025203792.1:0-3893 GCF_004010195.1 Chiloscyllium plagiosum
CAGAAAGGCAGGTCTCCAACAACATCACAAACGCCGTTGGACCTGGATAATGAATGATAGCTTCGCCAATAAATCTCACATTCCATGAGCAATTTTAAAAGTAATCACTGCCCCCCAAATCTGCAAGAGGATATCTCTGAAAACGAAGGGTGATCAGTGTTCCGGGGCGTGACTCATATGCAGAGAATGGGAAACATAACACATCGTAAAATGTTGCAGGAGTAGTCCATTTGGCCCTTCGAGCCTTTACTACCATTTAATATAATCGTGGCTGATCGTGCAACTCTGTCTCCCCCTTCCACTTTCTTTCCATGCACCTTGATCTCTTCGGCTGCAAGAGCCATGCCTCGCTCCCTCTTGAATATTTCTAATAAACTGGCCCCAACAGCTTCTGTGGAAGAAAATTCTACAAGTTCACAACTCTCTGAGTGAAGGAACTCTTCCTCATCTCAGTCCTGAATGGCTTACTAGGAGAAAGTGGGGACTGCAGATACTGAAGATCAGAATCGAGTGTGGTGCTGGAAAAGCACAGCAGGCCAGGCAACATCTGAGGAGCAGGAACATTGACATGCAGAGCATAAGCTCTTCATCAGGAATGGCTGAATGGCTTACTCCTTATTCTGAGAATGTGACCCTCAGTTCTGGACATCCCCACAAGCGGGAACATTCTTCCCACTCCTAGCCTACCCAGTCCTGACTCCGATACCTCAATCCTCTCTCTATGAAGGCCAGCACGCCATTAGTTTTCCTAACTGCCCGTTGCCCCTGCGTGCCACACCTCAGAAAACATTTCATCATGATACCCAGGTCTCATTGCACCTCCCCTTTTCCTAAATTGCCACCATTCAGATCATAATCTGCCTTCCTGTTTTTCTGACCAAAGTGGATAAACTCAGATTTATCCACGTTGTATTTCATTTGTCAAGTATTCACCCACTCAGCCAGTCTGTCCAATTCACCCTGCAGCTTCTTAGCATCCTCTTCGCAGCACACACTGCCACCCAGCTCAGTGTCATCTGCACATTTGGAGATATTGCATTCAATTCCTTCATCCAAATGGTTAATATATATTGTGAATAGCTGGGGTCCCAGCACTGAACCTTGTGGTGCCCAACTACTCATTGCCTGCCGCTCTGTAAAGGGCCCATTTATTCCAGTTCTCTGCTTGCTGGTTGACAACCAGCTCTACTTCCCCCTCAGTACACTACCTCTGATACTGCAAGGATTAATTTTCCTCACAAATCTCTTGTGTGGAACCTTGTCAAAAGCCTTTTGAACATCCAGATACACATCATTCACTGATTCCTCCTTGTCACCCAGGAGAAGTATCTAATGTGAAGGCCTTTCAGGGCATCAGCTCTCCCAGTGGATTACTTCATATGACATGGAACTACAATTATCTTTGTGTGAAAATCCATTACTTACAACTTGGGAACAGTCACTGATAATGTTTGATCAGTAACTTTGCATCTCTTTTTCTCCCTCTCTCTTACAGTTAGTCTAGTGACGATTGTACTTTTGGTTCGGGGCAACTGTGGTCTTTCTAAATGTACCACTCGCTATCTGATGGCCATGGCAACATCTGATCTACTCTTCATTATATTTCACATATTACTTTATCAGTTCGCTTACTATTATTATCCACGGTGTTTCCTGGACATCACTCCTGTCTGTAGTGTTATCTATGCTGTGAACCGTGTGACTATTGATTGTTCTGTCTGGTTCACTGTCGCTTTTTCTTTTGATCGATTTGTCGCCATTTGCTTACATCAAATGAAATCTCAGTATTGCACAGAGAAAACTGCAACGAGAGTTCTTGCAACAATCTGTATTTTCTTTTCTTTGAAGAACATTCCCATCTATTATCGATTTACACCTGGAAAGATCATCAATAATGTTCCGTGGTACTGTTATAACAGCGATAGCTATTATTATGATAGTCGCTGGACAAGCTTTAAGTATTTCGAAAAGTTTTTAACACCATTACTCCCATTCACTGGTATTGTCTTTCTGAACATTCTGACTGTCAGATATATCATTGAGGCCATTCAGATGCGTCAGGGGCTGAGGGGTCAGAGAAAAACAGATAATGACTTGGAGGGAGACAGCAGACAGAATTCTGTGCTTTTACTCTTTGCTATATCCGCCAGCTTCATCCTTCTCTGGTTGGGGTATATTTTATTTTTCTTTCAAGCTGGTTATTCCTTGGATTCCGCTGCTTCTCGTCTCTTTGAACAAGTTGCAAATATGCTACGGAGCCTAAACTGCTGCACAAATGCAGCTATTTACGTTGTAACACAGAAAAAGTTCAGAGACCAGTTAAGGTATGCAGTGAAATATCCTGTTACAAAAATAACTCAATTGATGAATAAATCCAAGTAACTGAGAGCCAACATGAGATGCAGCAGAGAATGGAACGAGGAGTCCAGGTGAGGAATGAACTGAAAAAAGAAGGTGGAGGAGCAACATGATAATACTTTGTTTTTGTAAATATGTTTATTTGCCTTTTTTTCTTTACAAACATATAGAATTAATGAAAATTACAATCAATAACAAATACCAGTATAATAAATAAAACACAAATTACAATACAACTACTGTCTCCTAACTATTAATCTACCCTCTAATACAATCAAACCCGAACATTGTGCAAAGCAACAGCAAACAAAAAGAATAGCTAAAAAGACCCACAGAATACAGAACAACTATGTTCGGTGCAAAGCTCCCATACAAAGGAACGGGAGCATTGTATATATATATATATATATATCCGTATTAACTCGGGAGACCCCCTCCAGGGCCCAGGGCTTGACAAATCTAACCATCCTGGTTAAACAAACACCCTCGTTAAGACAAGTGACAAATCTACTTCCAAATCACTCAAGTCGAGCTGCCATGACTTATAAAAATGGTCTGTTGCGTGGTGCCCCATTCTTGTAAAAAGGTCCAAGGGAATGTGCTCCATAATTAATTTCTGCCATCCCAGCAAGTCCGGCCAATTCTCAGACACCCAATTCATCAGAATATTTTTCTGTACACACTATTCAAGAATATTAAATAGTTTCTTCCCATGCCTGTCTAAAGATGGTAAGTTTGGTAGACCTAAGAGGGTCTACTTTGAATTTAGTCCTCAATACACTCCCTATATCTCCCGCCACAGCACTCCAGTAAACACGGAGCCTGTGGCATGTCCAGAAGCAATGGGCAAGATTACCTACAATTATTTTACATTTGAGGCACACTGAAGTTGCCCCTTTTTTAAACTTTGCCAGATGGTCTGGTGCCAGATGAGTCCTATGCAGAACTTTTAACTGTTAAGCGCATGTCCTATAACAGATTGAGATCTTTCAAGTATTCTCCTATATCTTCTCCCATGTTTCAGAAGAGATCTCCACTCCTAGCTCTTGCTCCCAGACCTCATATCACCAGTTAAACTCCTGCCAGCCCCTGCCACCCAACAGGTGATAGAGGGCACTAACCAAAAGAGTCCTTGTGGAACGTAGCAACAGCCTCTCTGTATCGGGCTTATAGGGCTTAGTGAGAAATGTAGTCTTCTTCTGGATGAAATCCCGAACCTGAAAAATTGTTAAAAGATCTCTGCTGGGTAACCCATATTCGCAGCTCAGTTGCTCAAAAGGCATCATAATCTACCCCTCAAACAAATCTCCAAAACTAGAAATTCCTCTCGCTGCCCATAGTTTGAACCCTGAGTCCATCATCCCATTTGTGGGCGGTACGGTGGCACAGTGGTTAGCACTGCTGCCTCACAGCGTCAGAGACCCTGGTTCAATTCCCGCCTCAGGCGACTGACTGTGTGGAGTTTGCACGTTCTCCCCGTGTCTGCGTGGGTTTCCTCCGGGTGCTCCGGTTTCCTCCCACAGTCCAAAGATGTG
>NW_025203792.1:5576-7555 GCF_004010195.1 Chiloscyllium plagiosum
CCTTATAAAACTCACCTAGAAGACCATCAGTACCAGGCGCTTTCCCACTCTGAAGTTGCATAGCTGCCCCCTGTATTTCCTGAACTGTCATAGGGGCATTAAGGAGAGAGGCTTGTTCCAAGGTTACCCCTGGGAGGTCCAGATTCTGTTTTCGCCCTCCCAACCAATACAATTCAGAGTAAAAGCTCCAAAAAGCCTCATTAATCTTTTTATCATCATATATATGGATCCCGGCACCATCTCTGATTGCAGTAATGGATTTGGGAGCACAATGTTTCCCAGACAGGTACGCTAAATACGTCCCTGCCCATCCCCATATTCGACCAGCCTTTGTCTAGAAAAAGCAAGTTCTTTCTTTGCGTTTTGTGTCAGGATTGAATTCAAGGCAGCCCAAAGGGGCGTGATCCACTGTTGCTTAGTCACGGAAGGCTGCGCAACAAGAGAGACCCACGTTCATAAACGGAGTTTTTATTGGGTTTGCACATGTTCCCTGCCTGTGCGTTTCATCCAGATGCTGTGGATCGCTTCCACAGGCCAAAGGTGTGAACGTTTGGTTGGTTGGCCATGCCAAATTACACCATAATGTCCACAGATGAGTAGGTTGGTGTGTTAGCCACACTAAATTACACCATAGTGTCCACGGATATGTTGGTTGGGTGTGTCAGCCATGCTAAATTAAACCATAGTGTCCACGGATGTGCAGATTGGGTACATTAGACATGTCAAATTACACCACAGTGTCAACCGATGTGCAAATTGGGTACTTTGGCGTGCTAAATTACACCATAGTGTCAATGGATGTGCAGGTTGGGTGTGTTAGCCATGTTAAATTACACCATATTGTCCACGGATTTGTCGATTTGAGTGTGTCAACCATGCCAAATTACACCATAGTGTCCACACATGTGCCAGTTGGGTGTATTTGCCATGCTAATTTAGCTTGGGTGTGTCAGCCAGGCTAAGTTATTCCATTGTGTCCACAGATGTCTTTTTGAGTATGGTAGCCGTGCCAAATTACACAACGGAGTCCACAGATATGCAGGTTGAGTGTGTTTGACAATCAAAGTTACACCATGCTGTCCACAGATGTGAAGGTTGGGTGTGTTAGCCACACTGATCTACAACATAGTGTGCACAGATGTATAGGTTGGGGTGTTAGCCATGCTAAATTACAGAATAGTGTCCAAGGTTGTGTAGGTTAGATGTGTTGCCATGCTATATTTTGTCATACTGTCCACAGATGTGAAGGGCTTGCCATGCTAAATTATACCATAGAGTCCATGGATATATCATTTGACTGTGTCAGCCATGCTAAATCACTCAACACTAGGTTACAGTCCAGTTAGAAGCACACTAACTTTTGGAGTGCTGCTCCTTGATCAGGTTGTTGTGGAGGCCACAATAGTAAGGCACAGAATTGATAGGAAAAATTTACAGTGTGATGTAACTGAAATTATACATTGAAAAATATCTTGATTGTCTGTTGAGTCTTTCATCTGTTCGAATACCATGATAGTTTCACTTCTTTCATGTGTAAATAACAAAACATTTTTTAACAAGTTGCATTCTCAGATTAACTGTAACAATTGGTGTTAGCTGGACAATATGTTGCAGGTGTTAGCCCCCTGTGTTTTCTGTCTATGCCATGATGTTTAGATTGATTCTAATCTAAAAAATGCGATAACAGAGTTTTACATGAATTCATGCAGTTTTTGAGCAAAGTACAAGGTAACTCTGCAAGTACAAATTCACCCCACTATATATATATGTGTGTGTGTGTGTGCATGTGAGTCTTTGAGTGTTTGCGCATGTGTGTGTGTGGTTTGCGTGGTTGTGAGTGCGTGAGAGAGTGCATATGTGTGTGTACGTGAGTGTAGAATGTCTTAGGTCTGTGAGGGGATGCATGTGTTAGTGTGGGAGTGTGTGTGTCTGTAAGGGTGTGTATGAGTGTCTGTGTGCATGTCTGTGTATGTGTGTGT
>NW_025203792.1:7848-8919 GCF_004010195.1 Chiloscyllium plagiosum
CTGTAAGGGTGTGTATGAGTGTCTGTGTGCATGTCTGTTTATGTGTGTGTGTGTATACGAGTGTCTGTGTGTGCAAATAGTGCAATGGTGGTCACCTGCAGTATGACTTGAACCAAGCTCCCGGTTGAGGTCCTCCCTATGGGTTTGGAACTTTGTTATCAGCCTCTGTTCGGTCACTTTTCACTGCTGCCTGTCCTGAAGTCTGCCTTGGAGGATGGTCACCCGACGGTCCGAGGTCAAATGTCCTGGACTGCACTCCTATACACACACTTACACATGGACACACATGTACACAGACATGTATACAGACACTCACACGCACCCTTACAGACACACACACTCCCACACTCACACATGCATCTTCTCAGAGACTTAGACTACTCTACACTCAAGCACACACATATACACTCTCTCTCACAAAAACTCACAACCCCCCACCCCAGACACACACACACACTCCCACACTCACACATGCATCCCCTCACAGACGTAAGACACTCTACACTCCCATACACACATAAAAACACTCTCTCACGCTCACCATCCCCCAACTCAGACACACGCACACACACAAAGATCCACATGCTCACATATACATATATTTTGTGGGGTGTATTTGTAATTGCAGAGTTACTTTGTACTTTACTCAAAAACTGCATAAATTCATGTAAAGTTCTGTTATCTCACTTTTTAGATTAGAATCAATCTAAACATCATGGCACAGACAGAGAACACGGGGGCGTACACCTTCAACATATTGTCCAGCTAACACCAGTTGGTACAACTAATCTGAGAATGCAACTTTTTAAAAAATGTTTTGTGATTTACACGTGAAAGAAGTGAAACTATCATGGTATTCGAACAGATGAAAGATTCAACAGACAATCAAGTTATTTTTCAATGTATAATTTCAGTTACATCACACTGTAAATTGTTGCTCTCAATTCTGTGCATTAAATATTTTGGCCTCCACAACCACCTGATGAAGGAGCAGCGCTCCAAAAGCTAGTGTGCTTCCAATTAAACCTGTTGAACTAGAACCTAGTGTTGTGTGCTTTATAACTTTGTACA
>NW_025203793.1:0-8920 GCF_004010195.1 Chiloscyllium plagiosum
GAACTAGGAGCAGAAGTAGACTATCTGGCCGTTCGAGACTGGCTCCCCATTCAATAAGATCATGGCTGATCTTGTAGTTGCTTCAGCTCCACTTCCCCGATCTCTCACCGTAACACTTAATTATTTTATTGTTCAAATTTATACCTATCTTACTCTTACAAACACTTACTAAAGTAGTGTCAATTACTTTACTGGACGGGGAATTCTATAGATTTCCATATCTTAGAGATGACAGGCTTAAATAGGCTTGATACAATGCATTTAACACAAAGTGGATTTATTTTACTCTCATGTGGAACGGTAATCCCTTTCACAACACTGGAGTTCATTGCCTTCAGCGAAAACACACCCCAATGAACATCATTTGGTCATCAATCAAAAACAATTCACCTTTTTGACACAGCTGCACAGCAGGTGGGACTTAAAACCAGACCTTCTGGCGGAGAGTTAGGGTAACATGAAGCAGAGAGATGTTCAGATTATAAACCAATATCTGCCATCACTCATGATCCTGCTGGCGTTGAAGGAGGTGGGATTTCACAGTAAAGTCATTGGCACACAGTGCAGGAGTGTCGTCTCTCCCCAGTGTGATATCGCTGGTGTACATAGAGTTAGGTTTTCCACTTAAAACAGCCCCGCAGTGATAGTGTCCCTACGGTCCCTCATCTGTGTGAAAACATTGATGCATCACCAGATCCACACAGATTTTATGGCACTTCCCATATTCTGGAGATTGAAAACGTCTCTCCTCTGTGTTAATCTGTTGCTGTTTCAGCAGGTTGGATTTCTGAGTGAATGGATTCCCACACTTAGTGCAGGCCTACGTTCTCTCCCCAGTGTGAGAGCTGATGTATAGTGATTTAGGACGACCACAAACGATCCCACTCCCAAGCTAAGAGAAACTGAGCAGTCTCACATGAATGAGAAAACGTCAGGGTCTAAGAACGTTTATAGTACTTGGTTTAAAAAGAGGTCCACTGCATGAATTCCCTGGTGTTTGAGCAGGATCGATTTCCAAAAATAATCCCTTCCCACACAGGGAGCAGGTGAATGGTTTCTCCCCCGTGTGAGTCCGCTGGTGATTGTGAAGGTCACATGATTTTCTGAACCCTGCCCTACCATGAGAGCGACTGAAGGATATCTCCTCACTGTGAAGATGCTGATGCAGTATCAACGCCCCAGATAAGCACATCCTGCATTCTGGTTATTTTAAAGCTCTGCCATGTGTGAGAACTTTCTTGTAATTATGCAGTGTGGTGGACGGATAAAATCATTTCCCACACTCAGAACAGGTGAATGTCCTCTCCCCAGTGTCCTTGCATTGATGTTCTGACAGGGTAGATGATCTGTTGAAGCATTGTCCTCACATTCAACGCGTGTAATGTTTCTCCCCATTGCGAATGGTGCTTTTTTCCTTCCATTTTCAAAATCCAATGATATTCAGACACTAATCAACTGAGTGACTCTGTCAGATCCTGGCGTAATGTTTGGTTTCAAGTCTCAGAACTGCAAATCTTCCGCTTCTGATGTCCTGTGAAATTAGTTGAAATAAAAATAAAAGTAAGAACCCCCCAAAAAAAGACAAAGACGATAAAATGAAGACGCAGACGGCGACAATACGAGCTATCACGCCTGCTCTCAACATTGAATGATATCAGGGCTGATGAGGTATCCCTCAGATTCACTTTCTTGTCTTATCCCCTACCTCCTGATTCCCTTATTGATTAAAATCTCTTTGTATCAGCCTTGGATATATTGAACAGCCAATCTCGACAGTGCTCTTCATTAAAACAAATCCACGGATTCAGTTCACTTCAGTGCATGAGAAGGAATTTTTCCACATCAGTCATAAATTTGTGATTCCTTACTCTGATATTATGTCATTTTGTCATCGACTCTCAAACAAGTTGATTCAGTTATTCTGAATCTTCCTATTAAGCCGCTCCTAATCTAATCTATTACAGTAACGACATCGCTCATTCTTCTAAACTCCATTGAGTACAGGATCAGTCGGCTCAGTGTCATTTCCCGATAAAATCCTCCTCGCCCGATATCACTCATGTTAAAATTCTTTATCTGCCTTTCCTGAAATAGGGGGACAAACACTGTTTAGAATTCTATTTGTGTCTGACTCGTGTCACGTATAGATTTGATAGCACATCCCCATCATCTTTAAATGAAGGCCAAAATACCATTTCTTTTTCTGATTACCTGTTGAACCTGGATGCCAGCTTTCATCTGACAAGGGCAAGGACCCATAATTCTCGGTGTGCTGCAGTGGTTTTCCCAATTAAATAATATTCAGCCTTCCTCGCCTTCCTGCCAAAATGCATAAACCTCAATTATTTTCCACACAGTACATTCCGGTGAGTTTTTGTCTACTCATCCTGTTGCTATCAGTCTGCAATTTTGTTTTGACATCTATTTTGTATCATCTCCAAACGACAGTACATTCATTTCCATCATCCGTGTGATCAGTACACCAAGTCAATAATTATGGCCGAAGTATTCATTACTCTGGGACTCCACAAGTAACAATTTGCCACCTTGAACGTGGATTCTTGATCTCTACTCTCTGCCATAAATTCATACAATAATCATTGCTCAATAAACGTGAGTAATACATAGCCCAAACAGTATGGGTTCATGGTTCTTATCTAAAGTGGCTTCATTTTAACCACCGTAATGAATCCCATTTGGAAATCCAAAAAGTACTTGATCTATTGGTTTCCACGTTATCTACCTTGCTTGTTAGTCCTGAAAATATTTGAACAATTTGGCTCAGTGCTCAATACTACTGTATTGTAGCTTGAGCGACTCGAGTTCAATTTTTGCCTGGTGTGACTGTCTGTGTTGAGTTTGTGCATTCTCCCTGTGTCGGTGGTGATTTTCTCTTCGTGCTCTGGTTTCCTCCCACAATCCAAAAGATGTGCAGGTTAGTTGAATTTGTCATTCTGAATTGCCTGCAGTGCCAGGTGCGTTCGTCAATGGTAATTAGATGGTAGGTGAATGGATCTGGGTGGTTTTCTCTTCGGAGGGACAGTGTTGACTTGTGGGGCCGAATGGCCTGTTTCCATACTGTAGCGAATTTAGTCAAAAAATTTCAGCCACGCTGACTCTTCTTGATTCTGTAATGTGTTTCAAAATGTTCTGTCATTCTAACTTGAATAACAGGCTCCAATATTTTCCAGATGACATAGTTGGTTGTAAAATTGAGCAGAATTTGTGCGGCTGAGCACTCACGAACGTTGACCATGAAAGCTACCGATTATCATAAAAACACGAATGGTTCACAAATATCTTTCAGAGAGGGAACACGCCACCCGTCTGGTCAGAGTGACTCTGGTCTCCATGGGATGGTGGAGGTAGGTGGGGGTGTCAGAGAGAAAAAAAGAAGTGAAGAAGGCAGAGGTGGTGAATGAAAGGGGTAATATCAACAACTACTTCATTAAAAATCCCCAATATCAGACCCTTCCACCATCATGAACGATCTGAGAAGCGGGCGGGCGTGACCATCAATAACTCGCAACTTCTTCTAAGTCACAATGTCCCAACAACCAAAGGTCCATGAATAGATACTACCATCAATTTAATCTGGAACGTTGGAGCACATTTTGTGCAGGAGAAGTATTTGGAATGATCTCTTCACGAAAAGAGTGGTAAAGGTTTGGACCTCTTTTCCAAAAATGGAAGATGATGCTGAATCACTGGTTGTTTGTTTTAAATCTGAGATCGATAAATGTTTGTGAAGCAAAGATATTCAGGGCAATGGGACAAAGGTACATTTATAGAGGCAAGCCTTTGGAACCTCCAGACTGAAAGACCTTTGCACACTCCTGATCCAAATCCTATGTTCAAACTCGCTGTAATCATCAGCACATCCAACACTCCACTGCCCGTATGCTCACTCTCATGGAGTGTTGTTCTCCTCACCCTGAGCTCACTGAACTGATGAGCTTGCCCGTTGAAAAAAAATTAGATACCTGATTCTTTTCATATTTTCTGTCTTATTGCTTGTGGAAATATTAGCCTGTGCTGTGCTCTACACCCACGTGAAATTTTCCCATAGTTTTCCGTGCACCTGAACCCAACGCCCACGATTTAGTTTAAAGCCCTGTTCACAGACCCTAATTTTGCCCTTCTTCAGGACTCCGTCCTAGCATCGTTCAGGTGAAACCCATCCCATCGGAACAGCTCCGTCCATATTTTAAAATAACTTCTGTGCTTGTTTTGAAATCTTCGTTTGATAGAAATTATTCTCATCTATGAAAACTCTTCCTCAAATTCTTTCAGTGGTCAGGGACAGAAGAGTGAAACTTTGAGTGAGGCAAGTGGAGCAAACCAGAGGTTAGTGCTGAAGATGCCTTCGCCCTTCAGCTTGTTGAACAGTACTGGCTCCCTGTGTGAATAGATTGGCGCTGTCGGGTGGATGAGCAAAGTGACCATAGACCTTTGGGAGAAGCGGTCATCCAAGTTGGTGGTGAAAAGAGAAACGTATGTATAATCAGGGGTAGAGTAGCCAGAGAAGTAGAGACGTTGCCCTGTTGCCAGAATCCAGAGTCCCCATGAGTGTGATGCCTGCCTCGTGCCTGGCTCCAGGATATTCCCCTGAGCTGCAGAGGAACTTGGAGTGAGAGGGGATCGATCCAGTTGTTGATAAGGGCGGAAAGTGGAAAACGAGGGTGCAAAAGGATAATAAGCAGCTCGGAGCTAAATTACAAAACAGAACCAAAAGGTAATAACTGCTGACTGATCCATAACCAAACTGGCACAGGTTCAATAATTGGCTGCAAGGTTGATGTCTCGGGCAACCCTTTCGGGCATAAGCCCTTTCCAGAAGAAGGGCTTATGCCCGAAACGTCGATTCTCCTGTTCCCTGGATGCTGCCTGACCTGCTGCGCTTTTCCAGCAACACATTTTCAGCTCTGATCTCCAGCATCTGCAGACATCACTTTCTCCTGCAAGGTTGATGTGGGAGGAGTGGGTTGCATTTCATAGGATATTGGCATCAATACTGGGGAAGGACGGAGCTATTCCGATGGGATGGGTTTCACCTGAATGATGCTAGGACAGAGTCCTGAAGAAGAGCAAAATTAGGGTCTGTGAACAGGGCTTTAAACTAAATCGTGGGCGTTGGTGTCAGGTGCACGGAAAACTATGAGAAGTTTTCACGTGGGGGGAGAGCTCAGCACAGGCTAATATTTCCACAAGCAATAGGACAGAAAATATGAAAAGAATCAGGTATCTAATTCCGGGGTCAGCGGATAAATGCACAATTATGAGAAGAGGGACAGTCATCGCAGGAATGAGGGTGTTATACCTAAATACACGCTGTAAACGAAACAAGGAATATGAGCTTCTGACACAGATTGAAATTGGTGTGTAGAATGTTGGAGGTATCACAGAGACGTGGTTGCAAGGGGATCAAAGCTGGGATCTAAATATCCAAGAGCACATATTTTATGAAAAGACAGATAGGCAGAGGGGGAGGCACTGCCTTGTTAGTAAGAAATAAAATTGAATTGACAGTAATAAGGGAAATAGAGTCACAAAGTGTCGAATCAGCGTGTGTCGAGTTAAAGAAACAGGAGGCAAAAAGGACGCTGTTGGAAATTGTTTACGAACTTCTTAGAAGTCGTCAGAGAAGAAAATACATCTGGAGATAAAAAAAAAAATCATGTAAGAAAGATAGTACTGAAATAAGGATGGCGCAATTCATGGTGAAAATGGACTGGAAAAATCAGTTTGAAATGTGTACGAGAATGTTTTTGGAGCAGATTGTGCTACAGCTGACGAAGGAACAGTCAATTCTGTAATAAAAAATGTATAATGAAGCAGACGTCATCTGGGATGTCTTGATAAAGCAACCCCGAGAAGGAAGTGTCCATAAACATAATAAAGATCATCCTACTTTTTGAAGTGCAGAGGATTGAATCAGATTTAACGGTACACACACTGTGGAAAGGTAACTACACAGATATGTGGATGTAGTTAGCCAAAGATGATTGTGAGGGCGAGCCTGACAGCGAAGACACTCGATCATGCATCCCTCCAGTGCATATAGAGGTCATTTGTCACTAATACGTCCATTACGACCCACCAAAGAGTAACCAAACCAGATACATTCCCAGACACTATTACTCGACATATGCCTTGACTAATGCATCTGACCTTCACATCGCTGAACACTATGGACAATTTGACATGGCTAATTCACTGAAAATCACATCTATAGATTATGGGGGGAAACCAGAACACCCAGACACGGGAAGAATGTGCAATCTCCACCGAGACTCGACCCCGACGCTGGAATTGATCCCGGGTCCCTGGTGCTGAGACGCAGCAGAGTGCACCACTGAGTCTTCCTATCGCAACACTCGAGCAGCGATGGCAGGAGTTTCTGGGATGATTTAGGAGTTACTGCACAAATTCATCGGAAGGAAAATGAAACTCATTAATGTGAAAAAGACTCAACCATGGCTGACAGTAGAATTCAGGGAGAGCAGGAAAGCAAAAGTAAAAGCATGCAATGTTGTGAACATTCGTGGAAGCCAGAGCACTGGGAAGCGTTCAACAATAGCAGAGTGTATACTGCAAAAAACTGAGGGGAACAGATAAAATATGATTAAGCTCGTAACTAATGTAAACGAAGACTGCGAGTGATTTTCTTGGCTATCTCAAACGTTACAAGGAGGCAAGAGTGGACATCAGACAGCTGTAAACTGAGGCTGTAAAAGATATAATGGGGAAAAACGAATGGCAGAGTATTTGGCGAAGTAACTCACATCAGCTTTCACAGTGGAAGGCACAAGTTACAAATCTGAAATTCAAGACAGACATGGGGCAGAAGTAACTGCACTGGCCTTCAGTAAGTTGAAGGCGCTGGGAAACTGAAGGAGAATAAATAACCATAACCAGATGGAACACACGCAAGTTGAACGTAGGAAGTAGGCAAAGAGATTGGAGAGGCATCGGTGGTGAATATTGGAAATCAGTGGAATCAGGGATGGTCCCAGATTGCAGGTTAATGGCTCATTCAACACTCATTCAGAAGGTAGGGAGGCACAGGCAGAAATCTGTAGGCTGGGCGGCCGGATCTCAGTTGTTGGTAAGATTTTCGAGTCCCTTATTAAGAAAGATACTGCAGAGTCATGCATAGGGTAATCAGGCAGAATCGGCACGGTTTTTCTTTTATGGGAAATAATGCCTGACAAATGTGATGGATTTCTTCGAGGTGGTAACATACAAGTGAGACAAAGGAGAGCTAGTTGACGTGAGCTATTTAGATTTCCAGAAAGCCTTTGATAAGATACCACGCATCAGGCTGTAAAATAAGATAAAAGCGTAGGGTTAGTGATGAAGCAGAGGATTGGCTGCCTGGCAGAGGGCGGAAGGTAAGGATAACGGGTTATTTTACAGGGTGGCTGCTGGTGATTGCCACAGGGGCCAGTGTGGGGACTATAGCTGTTCACGTTATGCATTCGTGATCCAGACAATGGAACTAAGGGCATTGTTGTCACGTTTTCAGACGAATAAAAGGTAAGTTGAGGAAGTGGGGCAAGTGCAGAAGAACACGGACAGGCTGGCAGTATTGACAAAGTGGCAGATGGAACACAATGTTGGAAAGTGTGGTTCATCCAGTTTGGTGGAAACAATAATGTGGGTGATCATTTTCTGAACGGGAAAAGGTGTCAGAAATCTGAAAGACAAATGTGTTTGGGAATCGCAGTTCTGGAATGCTGTTCAAGTTTTCATACAGACTCAGTTATCAATTCTCACTGCAGATGGCATTTTATCATCTATTTCCTGGGAGCTATAATGTGCGAGCAAAGATGGACACCTGAGCTGGTACCTGTTCTGGTCACAGTGCATTTGGAAGGTTCAGAGCAGTTTTGTGCCTATTATCGAAGGAAGGATGCGATGGCTTCAGATGGATTCACGAGGTTTACCGGAAAGGACCCACGCTGAAGGGGTTTTCATAAAAATGACAGTTGAGAACTCTGTAATATTTTCAATTGAGTTGAGATGTAGTTAATATAAGAAGGACAGAAAGGGAGACAAAAGAGAAGGAGGAGTAGTGTTTTTGGTGAAGGAAAACATTACTGCTGTAACTATAGAATTTAAACAAAGTTCAGGGAAATTATAGGTTTGAAATAAGGATGGAACAAACACTTTGATGGAATTATACTATACACCTGCCCTCCCCAATAATCAGAGGAAAATGAGAGAACAAATATGCAGAGAGATGTCAGATATATGTAAGAACAAAAAGGTGAAAATGGATGGTGATTTTAATTTTCCAACCATTGACTAAGGACTGAAATCGTGTTGAAGGCTTGGTCAGCGAAGAGTTTGTTAAATATGTTCACAAAACATTCTGAATCAAAATGGAAATGTTCCACTAGAGAATAATCAAACATACCGTCTTGGGTAGTGAGGCAGTATAAATGAATGAAGAGATAGTAGTGGGATATTTTGTGTCGAGTGATCATGATTCCATCAATTTGAAATGTTTTTCGAAAAGGATAAGCTCTGTATAAAAGGACAGGTTTTTACATTGTTGTTTGGTAAATTTTAATAGGTTGAGACAAGAACATTCAAAAGTTGATTGGATTGCATTGTTCACAGGTAAACGTGCGTTTGTTAAGTGGGAAGCTTTCAAAGGTGTGATAAGCAGATGTCAGAAGCATTATAGGACCATGGGACATTGGCGCAGAAATTAGGACATTCAGCTGATCAAGTCTGTTCCGCTATTCCGTTGTGGTTGAGTTTTTTTTTAAATCCATTCACTTGTTTTCGCCAATTAAGCTGCACTCAATGACCTGCCCTCTAGAGCCTTCTGTGTCAATGAATTCCTGGAGTTTCGATTAAGTGGTTTTTGGATATTTATATTGAAGTCCCAGATAGAGGGGACAGGCTA
>NW_025203794.1:0-3045 GCF_004010195.1 Chiloscyllium plagiosum
GTTATTGGTCTGAGATTGCCCCTCAGTACAGGGCTGCAATGCCGTGTAGTTATTGGTCTGAGATCGCCCCTCAGTACAGGGCTGCAATGCCGTGTAGTTATTGGTCCGAGATCGCCCCTCAGTACAGGGCTGCAATGCCGTGTAGTTATTGGTCCGAGATTGCCCCTCAGTACAGGGCTGCAATGCTGGGTAGTTATTGGTCCGAGATTGCCCCTCAGTACAGGGCTGCAATGCTGGGTAGTTACTGGGCTGAGACCGCCCCTCAGTACAGGGCTGCAATGCTGGGTATTTACTGGGCTCAGATCGCCCTTCAGTACAGAACTGCAATGCCAGGTAATTACTGGTCTGAGACTGCCCCTCAGTACAGGACTGCAAAGCTGGGTAGTTACTGGGCTGAGGCCACCCTCAGTACAGCACTGCAATGCCAGGTAGTTTCAGGGCTGAGATCGCCCCTTGGTCCAGGACTGCATTGCTGGGTAATTAGTGGGCTGAGACTGCCCATCGGTACAGGACTGTAATGCCGAGTAGTTACAGGCCTGGGACCACCCCTCAGTCCAGGGCTGCAATGCCGAGTATTTACTGGTCTGAGATTGCCCCTCAGTACAGGGCTGCAATGCCGTGTAGTTATTGGTCTGAGATCGCCCTTCAGTACAGAGCTGCAATGCCGGGTAGTTACTGGGCTGAGATCGCCCCTCAGTACAGGGCTGCAATGCCGGGTATTTACTGGGCTGAGATCGCCCCTCAGTACAGGGCTGCAATGCCGGGTAGTTACTGGGCTGAGACCGCCCCTCAGTACAGGGCTGCAATGCCGGGTAGTTACTGGGCTGAGACCGCCCCTCAGTACAGGGCTGCAATGCTGGGTAGTTATTGGTCCGAGATTGCCCCTCAGTACAGGGCTGCAATGCTGGGTAGTTATTGGTCCGAGATTGCCCCTCAGTACAGGGCTGCAATGCTGGGTAGTTATTGGTCCGAGATTGCCCCTCAGTACAGGGCTGCAATGCTGGGTAGTTATTGGTCCGAGATTGCCCCTCAGTACAGGGCTGCAATGCTGGGTAGTTATTGGTTGCAATGCCGGGTAATTACTGGTCTGAGACTGCCCCTCAGTACAGTACTGTAATGCCGGATAGTTCCTGGGCTCAGACCGCCCCTCAGTACAGGACTGCAAAGCTGGGTAGTTACTGGGCTGAGGCCCCCCTCAGTACAGGACTGCAATGCCAGGTAGTTTCACGGCTGAGATCACCCCTTGGTACAGGACTGCAATGCTGGGTAGTTACTGGGCTGAGACTGCCCCTCGGTACAGGACTGCAATGCCGGATAGTTACAGGGCTGAGACCACCCCTCAGTACAGGACTGCAATGCTGGGTTTTTACTGGGCTGAGATCGCTCCTCAGTACAGGACTGTAATGCCGGATAGTTACTGGGCTGAGACCGCCCCTCAGTACAGGACTGCAATGTCGGGTAGTTATTGGGCTCAGACATGCCCCTCAGTGCCGGACTGCAATGCCGGGTAGTTACTGGGCTGAGACCGCCTCTCAGTACAGGGCTGCAATGCCGGGTCATTACTGGGCTCAGACCGCCCCTCAGAACAGGACTGTAATGCCTGGTAGTTATTGGGCTGATATCATCCCTCAGTACAGGACTGCAATGCCTGGTCGTTATTGTGCTGATATCGTCCCTCAGTACAGACTGCAATGACGGGTAGTTATTGGGCTGAGATCGCCCCTCCGTACAGGACTGTAATGCTGGATAGTTACTGAGCTGACACCGCCCCTCAGCCCCTGGATTGTAATACCGGGTAGTTATTGGGCTGAGATCATCCCTCAGTACAGGACTGCAATGCTGGGTAATTACTGGGCTGAGATCGCCCCTCAGTACAGGGCTGCAATGCTGGGTAATTACTGGGCTGAGACCGCCCCTCAGTACAGGGCTGCAATGCTGGGTAGTTGCTGGGCTGAGATTGCCCCTCAGTACAGGGCTGCAATGCCATGTAGTTATTGGTCTGAGATCGCCCCTCAGTACAGAGCTGCAATGCCGTGTAGTTATTGGTCCGAGATTACCCCTCAGTACAGGACTGCAGTGCTGGGTAGTTACTGGGCTGAGATTGCCCCTCAGTACAGGGCTGCAATGTCGGGTAGTTACTGGGCTGAGATCGCCCCTCAGTACAGGGCTGCAATGCTGGGTAATTACTGGGCTGAGATCGCCCCTCAGTACAGGGCTGCAATGTCGGGTAATTACTGGTCAGAGACTGCCCCTCAGTACAGGACTGCCAAGCTGGGTAGTTACTGGGCTGAGGCCACCCTCAGTACAGGACTGCAATGCAAGGTAGTTTCAGGGCTGAGATCGCCCCTTGGTCCAGGACTGCAATGCTGGGTAGTTACTGGGCTGAGACTGCCCATCGGTACAGGACTGCAATGCCGAGTAGTTACAGGGCTGGGACCACCCCTCTGTACAGGGCTGCAATGCCGGGTATTTACTGGGCTGAGACTGCCCCTCGGTACAGGGCTGCAATGCCGTGTAGTTATTGGTCTGAGATCGCCCTTCAGTACAGGGCTGCAATGCTGGGTAGTTACTGGGCTGAGATCGCCCCTCAGTACAGGGCTGCAATGCTGGGTAGTTACTGGGCTGAGACCGCCCCTCAGTACAGGGCTGCAATGCTGGGCAATTACTGGGCTGTGATCGCCCCTCAGTACAGGGCTGCAATGCTGGGCAATTACTGGGCTGTGATCGCCCCTCAGTACAGGGCTGCAATGCTGGGCAATTACTGGGCTGTGATCGCCCCTCAGTACAGGGCTGCAATGCTGGGCAATTACTGGGCTGTGATCGCCCCTCAGTACAGGGCTGCAATGCTGGGCAATTACTGGGCTGTGATCGCCCCTCAGTACAGGGCTGCAATGCTGGGTAGTTACTGGGCTGAGATCGCCCCTCAGTACAGGGCTGCAATGCTGGGTAGTTACTGGGCTGAGACCGCCCCTCAGTACCGGGCTGCAATGCTGGGTAGTTACTGGGCTGAGATCGCCCCTCAGTACAGGGCTGCAATGCTGGGTA
>NW_025203794.1:3190-8920 GCF_004010195.1 Chiloscyllium plagiosum
CGGGTCATTACTGGGCTCAGACCGCCCCTCAGAACAGGACTGTAATGCCTGGTAGTTATTGGGCTGATATCATCCCTCAGTACAGGACTGCAATGCCTGGTCGTTATTGTGCTGATATTGTCCCTCAGTACAGACTGCAATGACGAGTAGTTATTGGGCTGAGATCGCCCCTCCGTACAGGACTGTAATGCTGGATAGTTACTGAGCTGACACCGCCCCTCAGTCCAGGACTGTAATGCCGGGTAGTTATTGGGCTGAGATCATCCCTCAGTACAAGACTGCAATGCCGGGTAGTTACTGGGCTGAGATCATCCCTCAGTACAAGACTGCAATGCCGGGTAGTTACTGGGCTGAGATCGCCCCTCAGAACAGGGCTGCAATGCCATGTAGTTATTGGGCTGAGAACACCCTTCAGTACAGGACTGCAATGCCGTGTAGTTATTGGGATGAGATCGCCCTTCAGTACAGGACTGCAATGCCGGGTAGTCACTGGGCTGAGTCTGCCCTCAGTACAGGACTGCAATGCTGGATAGTCACTGGGCTGAGACTGCCCTCAGTACGGGACTGCAATGCCGGGTAGTTACTGGGCTGAGATCGCCCCGCTGGGCTGCAAACTTCCTCGTCATTGAGTCTGGGACGGGAGAACTGTCCTTCTCCGAAACCATTAAAAGAGGGATAATTTTAATTTGAAACATCAATAAAAGAAAAAGAAGACAGTAAAAAGTGGACAGAGTGGACAAGCTCCAGGCTCCTGCAATTTTAATTCAATCAAAATCTGGAATTAAGAGTCTAATGTAGGCAAAACATGACAGTTGTAACATAATGTGGGGAAATGTGAGTTTATGCATTTTGTCCAGAAGAAAAGAATAATTAAATATTATTCAAATAGAGAAGCACTGCATAAAGCTGCAGCGCAGAGCAATTTGGCAGTCTTTATACTTAAATCACAAAAAATGGCAGGTAAGTTCAGTGGCTAATAGGGAAATCAAATGAAATGTAGCCTTTATTTCAAAAGACATGGAGGATATATGGCACTATATAGACCACAACTGGAGTATTTCCCAATAAGAGATATTAAACTAATTCACCAGTAGTCACTTGTTTGTTTTTGTTTCCTTCCTTTTCTGAATAAAGGCATTATATTGGCAGTTTTTCAACCCTTTGGGTCTTTTCCAGAAACTAAGTATTCCTGGAAGATTGTGACCACTGCATCCATTATCTCTTCTATACATCCATTAGTATCCGATGATGCATATCATCAGACTCGGAGGACTTGTCAGTTCCCTTTGCACTTTTTCTCTCATGTTAGTTACTATTTTTCTTTCCATTTCTCATTTTGCCTTGTGAATATTTAGTAATTTTTGGATTGTTCTTAGCATCTTCTACTTTAAAGACTGATGTAAAGTATTTAGAGTCATAGAGATGTACAGCACAGAAACAGACCCTTCAGTCCAACTCATCCATACCCACCAGATATTCAAAATTAATCTAGTCCCATTTGCCAGCATTTGGCCCATATCATTCTACACCCGTCCTATTCATATACCCATCCTCTGTATTTATTCTAATTCTTTGCAAAATCTACCTCTTCTTTAAATACTCTCAGTGATATTGCCTCTGAGCCAGAGGATTGCAATCATTACCTTGTAGAAGACAAAATCCCTTCACATTTAAGTTTGTAATGAGTGTCCCATTATTGTGTAGGTATCTTTCCAAGATTGAGATTTCACCACATTTGAAAACATCTTCTCAACATTCTACCCTGTCAAGCCCCCACAGAATGGTGCATGTTTCAGTAAGACCATCCCTAATTCTTCTAAACTCTGAATGAAACTCCAGCCTATTTAGCTGGTTTTGATAAGTCAACTCCTTCATGCTAGGAATCAATCCAGTGAATTTCATTTGAACCATGCCTAATGCCAGGTACCCCGGTTTCCTCCCACAGTCCAAAAATGTGCAGGTTAAGTGGATTAGCCATAGGAAATGCAGGACAATATTTATGTTTGCTGTCAGGGGCTACATGGCTAGGTGGGATGCTGTTGGAGGGCTGGTGGGCTGAATGGCCTACTTTCATGCTTCAGGGGTTGTATGAACTTCCATGAATATTTTTGAAATAAGGGAGCCAAAACTATGCAATGTCTCGACATGGTTTCACCAACACCATGTGACAAAGTTCGTAATTCCCTTTGCAAAAATGACCAAAATTCCATTGTCTTCTTAATTACTTGTGGCATTTGAATGCTAACTTTCTGTTTTCTTGCACAAGATCCTTCTGAACTGCATTTTTTTGGAATCTCGGTTTGTTTAAATAATTTCCTGCCTTTTGAGTCTTTCTCCCCGAGTGCAATGTCTCACACTTTCCTCCATTAAACTCCATCTGTCAAATGTTTTTCCCACTCACTCAACCTATTTATATTCCCTTGTATATTCCTTATGTCCTCACCACAACATGCACTTCCCACCAATTTTTAAATCATCACCAAATATGGTTACATTATGCTCCCTGTGCCCCCCACCCCACCCCCACAAGCAAGTGATTGATATAGACAATAAATAATTGAAGCCCCAGACTAATCCACATCAGTGTGCCTCCTGGCCTTCCATTGTGATTGCGAACCTGTTGGCAATACTCAAAGAAATCTGTCCACATCCTTAACTTCAAACACCTTCTCTGCCAAAAATCCATCGATCTGAGTTAGCTTGAAAGTTTCAATTTGCTAGTATCCACATCCATTTGGCTGGCAGTATTTCAGATTTCTGTCACCCTTTGTATGGTAATGATCTTATTCCTGAATTGCCTGGCGCTGATGAAATTACCGGCTTTTCACTGACTCCTCCAGCAGACAGAAAGATTCGCCAGATCTACCCTATCAAATGTAAAGTCATTGAATCTGAAATACTTACAAAATACTGCAAGTTTCTGTACTCAAGAGAATAGATTTATACAACCCATGCTCATCATTTAACACTTTAAGCCCCATCTCATTCTGGTGAATCTGAATGGCACTCCATCTTATAGATTCATAGAGATGTATAGCACAGAAACAGACTCTTTGGTCCACCTCGTCCATGCCAATCAGATATCCTAAATTGATCGAGTCCCACTTGCCAGCATTTGGCTCATATCTCTCTAAAACCTTCCTCTTCATCGATCCATCCAGATGTCTGCTAAAGATTGTAACTGTACTGGCCTCCACCACTTCCTCTGGAACCTCATTCTGTATGGGCACCGTCCTCTCTGCCTTCCTCAATGTAGAGACTGAGTGCACAAGCAGCAATGTTATGCTGAATATTTATGAAGATCTGCTTGGTGCACAAGTAGAATACTGCACCTGGTTCTGATCACCACATTTAGGAAGAATGCAAAGGTCCTTATGAGTGTGCCAGAGGCCTTACTATAATGGCTCCTGGGATGAGGAAACTTAGCTCCAAAGTTAGACTGGAGAAGACTGGAGGATTTGTTTTCCTCAGAACAAGAGATGTTGAAGGAAAATCTGAAAGTGGACAAGGTTATGGCAGGCTTGGACAAGGGAAAGGAACAAAAGCTGTTCTTCTGAACCTATACATGGGGGTTATTGAACAAGAGATGTGAAGAAGAACATTAATGCACAGCAAAAGATAATGACTTAAAGCTTTGTTGTATGTGAGTTGCTGGAAGCACATGGACTCAATAATTACAGAAAGAATTCTGATTATCGCTCAGTGAAATAAACTTAGAAGCCTTTGGGAATGGAGTGAGGAGTACGATTGAGTAAATTACTGTACAGAGAGCTGACATGGACTCAATGGATGGAACAGACTCCTTCCATTAACAGTAAATCTGTCAGTCTCACCACCATATAATTCCTGAAGTAGTCCGAGTATTCCAGGTGCTGGGGAGGTGAGTTTGCAAAAGTGAAACTGCAAAAATTACAATTTTGGTTAGGTCTCCAGCATAGTCCTATCTCTGAACGGTCCTTCTGCTGATGGTTTTGAAGAGCATGGGATCAGGGTGAATAATGGCAATCCAATTGGCAGACCAGGAGCCACTTGGCATCAAGTGCAGAGCAGTAGGGATTCCTTTCGGGTTGTATCGTCCTTTGCTGTGTTGGAAGGCTGGCATTAACACGAGCGAGCTGACAACAGGCAAGAGGCCACTGCCACAAGTGAAAAGAACTCGGGATAGATACACTGCCACCAAGTATTAAAATATTTGCTGTTACTATCACTCCGGGAGGAGATTTTAAAAAGTTGGGAGCTGGATAGCCCTTCCTCACCTCGTCTTCACACCACTTGCTCATTCATCACGCTTATTCGAAAAAGAATCAGTGCTATCTCTTTAAAACTCTCCATGATGACGAGTGCCACAGTCTTGTCACTCACTGTATCCCTTGTACTGCACAGAAATCTTCTTCCCCACACCCCTCCTTACCAACGGATAAACGTGCAAACTATTGTAATTCAGAGCTTATTCTATTTTGCAGTTTTCATGTCAGTGAGTTATGTTAAGCAATATTCACTCCCTTCAGATTAATCCTAGTCATTATTTTATGCATCAAGTATTACAACAGCTAGCTTTGCAGATTTTTTTTTTAAAAAAAGGGCTTATTTTACAGGGTTATTAGTGGGTGGAGATGTGAATCTGGCAGGAGAAGGTGACATTGTTTGTGATATATGAAGGCACATCTTGTATATAAATCTGGAATTACGCATTTATAGCCGTGCTTGGCTGTGTGAGCCGTGTGCTGCAGTGCTGCAAAAAAAATGACACAGTGCATGAAGCACACAGCGAGATAGAAGCTATTAATAATCCAAAAAGTCATTTATCTTGGACGCCTGTTTGTCTTTGTAAATAATGTGATGTGACCAAGCCATACAAAACACAATCTCTGCGTAGCTTTTGCCTTTGTGTGCAAATATAATAAATAATAAAAAGAATTGCTTTTGAGAAAAGTAAAATAAGTAGTAGTTTATTTAATATAATAGTCAATGCATGAGCCCAAGGCTTCATGATGAAGTCAAGCTCAATAATAACCATCCCCAATGGAGGGTGATATCGGACCAGTGTGAGGGGGGTGGGGGAACAAGGGAGTAAAGTAACTCTTGAACTTGGCAACTTTACAAAGGGCTGGCCTACAGCTATGATGCCCTAAATGTGTACAGCTTAGCAAATCCGCTCCATTCCCCCCAACACTGCCCTTCACAAAAGGAGGCCCTGCCCATTGAAAAGTGCCTGATGACTGACAATTCAATTGGCGGGAAGCTGGCTCGTCTCAGCAGCATCAGGTGTACACTAGCAGCACTTGCAGGGACTACAAGCTGCCCCCAGAAAAAGAAGATGCATCAGTGCCTGACTGACAGGTCAATTGAGGTTTATGGGTGCAAGTGAATAATGCACTCTAGGAAGGGAGGGATGGTAGTAGTTTGGATTGTGGACATAAATTGGCATTCAGTTTTGGTGGGGTGCCCGTGATGGGTGCAGAGGACATCATGAGTTCTTCCTACCTTTTAGTCTAGATTGGAAAAGCAGCTTGCTGGAATTTTTTATTCCCAAACTGCAAGTGTCACAGAGGCAGAGGTGGAATAAGGCCGCTAATTGGCCATTAATTGTCCAGTACAAGGTTTCAATGAGTCGACAGGCAGATGGTGTGCCTAATGCCTTTCCAGTCCATTGCAAGATGGGGGACAGGTCAGAGGTGGAGGAGAATGGCAGTGGGCTGGTTACCTCCTTAATCAACATTCTCACCTCCC
>NW_025203795.1:0-1320 GCF_004010195.1 Chiloscyllium plagiosum
GATGTAAGTCAGAAATTCAAGGAGCTCGGCGGATTCTTAGAGACACAATAAAAACAGAGCTTTATATCCTTGTTTAATATCCATGCAGCATGCTCCCGAGGAGAGGAACAGGGAAAGAGAAGAGTTGAAAACTTGGCCACAGGGATGGTGCAGGCTGGATGGATTTGGATATCTGTATAATAGCGGCTCATCTGTGGGAGGTGGGACGTGAACAAATACGGTGGTAAACACCTGAAAAAAGAAGACTGCCAATATATTTTGGGAAATTTTGCTTTGCTCTTCAGGAGGGTTTAAACTATTTCACTCGGGCTATGGGAACCTAGATTGTAGCTCCAGTGTCCACAATGTTGAGAGTCGTGTTGTCATAAGTACGTCATCAAGGTGCAAGAGTGCATTTGCATGCAGGAATTTGGTTTTAAGTGTGTCCTCTTCAACACCAGGTGTTTCCACAATCAGGTGTGTGAACGTGCAGCATGGGTTTGTACCTGGGACATCGAAGTTGTTGGTATTTTGGAGAGGCGCATAGAGCACAGGCAGGAAAGATTGTTGAAGCTTCCAGCGTTAAGGTGTTTCAGTAAGAACAGGGAAGTTGGGAAAAGAGGGAAATTTGTGGCATTGTTCGTCAAGGACAATTTTGCTGCTGCAGAAAGGACGTTTGAGGACTCGTCCACTGAGTTCGTATGGGCTGAGGTTAGAACCAGTAAAGGAAACATTTCCATCAATTTAGAAAGAAGGATAGCAAAGATGATTCTGGAAAAGAGTGAAGGTCGCAGTGTGGTTGTGGTGGTGAACTGTAACGTTCCAAATACTGACTAGAATCACGATAGTTCGAGTACTTCAGATGGGTCATTTGCTTCGTCCAATATGTTCATACATGTTTCTGACACAGTATGTGGACAGCCAACAAAGTGCGAGGATACATTGAGTTTGGTGATGGACCATGAACCTGGCCAAGTGTTATACTTGGAGTCAGGTGAGCACTTAGGTGATAGTGACCACAATACGGTTATGTTTACTTTCGCGATAGAAAGGGACAGGTATATACCACAGGATAACAGTTGGAGCTGAAGGAAAGTCAACTATGCTGCGATTAGGCAAGATTAAGGATGAATAGAATGGGGAAAGAAATTGCAGGGATTGGGCACAATTGAAATGTGGATCTTGTTCAAGCAACACATACTGCGTGTCCTTGATATGTCTGTACCTGTCAAGTAGGGAGGAGATAGTCAAGTGAGGGAGCTGTGGTCTACTAAAGTTCTTGAATCTCGTGTGAAGAAGGAGAAGAAAGCATATGTAAGGATGAGACGTGAAGGCTCAGTT
>NW_025203795.1:5321-8923 GCF_004010195.1 Chiloscyllium plagiosum
CCTCACACGCATTCTCTCACACACTCTCCCTCCCTCACACGCATTCTCTCACACGCTGTCCCTCCCTCACACACATTCTCTCACACACTCTCCCTCCCTCACACACATTCTCTCACACGCTGTCTCCCTCGAATGTTAGCACTGACTGACATCCCCGTTATTATCTCCTTATTTCCTAGATATATGCTATTTTCACATCTCTTTTTTTCTTAATCAATGCTTCACTGTCTGACAGAATCCTGCATTAATAATGTCATCCTATTTAAATGGCTTCTTGCAGTGGAGATTTTAAACTCATCTTTCCCTGACCTTTTAACCTTCCTGTGCTTTCCTGCCAGAAGGAAGTGATACTTCCTGCATTACTGGGACCCACTTGCCCATGATGTGCTGCTGAGCTCATTCTCTTGGCCATTGGTCAATTTGAGACTTGGCTTAAACACTGTCTTTGAATGATAATTTGAACAGGGGGATATTCAGAGCAACCGCAGACTCCTGGCTACAGTCCGACTGTAATTCTGAGCCCTTTATTTCTTATTTAATACACTGACAAGAACTGTAATGTTGAACTTTTAACTTATTTCTTTGTTTTTCTGCGTTTATCTAAGATTTAGGTACCTTGTACCTCAGATGGCACTGTGAATGTGCACTTTGTAACTCCTATTATACAGTGTGTTCTGCCTTCATGCAACCGTTGCGTTGCTCTGTAAGTGTAGAAAACCATGCTGTAGAAGATCGCTGTAGAAAATTGTTATATCCTTTCAGTAGTCGGAAGTTTGTGTTATCCCAACAATGTGGGTGGGCGGCACGGTGGCACAGTGGTTAGCACTGCTGCCTCACAGCGCCAGAGACCCGGGTTCAATTCCCGCCTCAGGCGACTGACTGTGTGGAGTTTGCACGTTCTCCCCGTGTCTGCGTGGGTTTCCTCCGGGTGCTCCGGTTTCCTCCCACAGTCCAAAAATGTGCAGGGGTCAGGTGAATTGGCCATGCTAAATTGCCCGTAGTGTTAGGTAAGGGGTAAATGTATGGGTGGGTTGCGCTTCGGCGGGGCGGTGTGGACTTGTTGGGCCGAAGGGCCTGTTTCCACACTGTAAGTAATCTAATCTAATCTAATGTCTGCAATTTGTCAATCGCATCATAGCCAATTCATATTGACGAAACGCGTGTTATACCAGAATGACCTGTACCTGAGTACACGTGACATTAAAACCTAATTCTAAACTCTTGATTAATTATAGACTTTGCTGGAAAATTGGACCAGTTGAACGAGTCATGTCTGATTCCTTATCACCTGCTTTACACAACTACCCAAAGTCAAAGTTGCCCCCAATAGTCCAAGGGTCATAAAAGATGATATTCCACTGTTTCATAAAGATTTTGTCGACTCTAAGTAGGATTTCACATAGTAACAATGATGACCATTGGTATAAGAACTGTGGGATATAGATAAAGCAGTGTTACCTCTGCAATCATAATTACTTCTGCAAGGTAAATGCACTCACACCAGTGTATAATTGTTTCAGCCAAGAGCTGAGTCAACAAGAATGAAAACTATGTGGGGGAAATATATAATTGTTTTTGTATTAGCTAAAATGTGCATACAAGAATGAAATGTGCCTGCAGACAACGGTAGACAAATAGATAAGGTGCTGTGAGGATGTAGGTGAAGCCAGATATCCTTGTACAAGCAGTAGTTATAAGCATCTGTTTCCCACTTTTGCAAAAACACAAAAACAAACCCCAATTAGAAGGTGATAAGGATCAATATGGTTGGGGAAAGGGAGGAGACGGTACAGGTGGAGGAAGTAGATAGTAGTGAAGGAGGATATACCTAACAATGGGCCACAGCAGGATGTGGTGAAATGGCAGAGTAAAACCTGTACCTTGTTATGCACAAGGCCAGGTAAGGCAGGAGAGAAACAATAGTAATGGGCACCAGGTTGGGAGTAGTGAATCCTATATAAGATATGTACTTGCTAAACTCTGGGTGCCTTACTTCAGGCACCATGCATTCCAGCGTATAATAAACGTACTGATTGCTTCAGATCTTGTCTCGGACTGAAATTATTGAAATGAGTTTTCTCACAGAACTAATGCAGACTCTCAAAATGAGAATAACTTGCAAGTGGTATGAGAGAACATATAGAACATAGAACATTACAGCGCAGTACAGGCCCTTCAGCCCTTGGTGTTGCGCTGACCTGTGAAACCAATCTGAAGCCCATCTAACCGAGACTACTCCATTCTCACCCACTTGCCTATCCAGTTACCACTTAAATGGCCATAACATTGACGAGTCTACAACTGTCACAGGCAGTGCATTCCGCGCCACTACTACTCTCTGAGTAAAGAAACTACCTCTGACATCTGTCCTCTTTCCATCACCCCTCAATTTGAGAGGGGCAAGAACTGAAGTTAATTATTTGGTCAACCGACTTGATCTTGAATAAGGTCTGGGATATTGAGCTCGCCTCTGGAATGGTGGTCTCGAAACTATTATTGATAAATTGTAAATACCCATCTGGTTCACTAATGTCCTTCAAAGAAGGAAATCTGCCATCCTTACCTGGTCTGGCCTACATGTGACTCCAGACCCCAGCAATGTGGCTAACTCTGAGGTAAGCTTGCGAGCCTCTCAGTTCCAGAGCAGTTAGGGATGGGGGAAACAATTCCTAGTCTAGCCAGTGACATCCACATCTCATGAACAAATACACTTTTAAAAAAATCTAATTTACAAATTATTGTGATATATACATATGAGCAGTGATCATGACCAAATAATGGACTCGTTTGGATGTTCATTTGTTCTTAATAATTGTCTTTGGTGTTGCTATTTCTGCTTCAGGTTGCTATTCTCGACTTTTTAATGGACAGGTCGTTGCTTTTACTTTCCTTTAGTGATTAGCTAACAGGATGAGGATGAAGTCGGTGCAAGGCTTTGGGGAGTCTGGGGAAGAGGTCTTTGCCCCTGGACAATGGCTGGTTAACCACCGATAACCTGAGGCACACCACAGGCTCCTCAGGATATCAATGGATCCCGAGATGTCGTTTCTCGGGGAGGGGGGGTTTGTAAGTGGGACAAGCAAAGTAGCATTCGAGAAGGAACTTAGCCAGGATGTAAAATTGGTTGCCCCCTCCTAGTTATTAGGAGAAAGTGAGGACTGCAGGTGCTGGAGATCAGAGTCGAGAGTGTGGTGCTGGAAACGCACAGTCAGTCAGGCAACATCCGAGGAGCGATGTTTCGGGCACAAGCCCTTCATCAGGAATCTTCCCGAAATGTCGACTCTCCTGCTCCTTGGATGCTGCCTGACCTGCTGTGCTTTTCCAGCACCACACTCTCTCCCCTCCTAGCTATTGTCTCACCAAGTTATTTGCAAACACAGTGGTCTTATTCAACTCTGAACTGACCTTACAACTTCACAACCCATCCTTCAGAAAGATTGCCTCAGTTTGTTTGGTATACTGCCTGTGACCCTTGTGCTGATGTCCTTACCTCTTTTAGAATTGTCATCCCAGCATTCTCAAGGTCAGTCTCGTGTCCCTCACAGACTATTAAACTTCAATTACTTCAAACCTCTGTTATCCAGACTCGATTCCTTGTGCTT
>NW_025203796.1:0-3115 GCF_004010195.1 Chiloscyllium plagiosum
CAAATTGCAGTATAAATTCAACCATGTTATGGTCGCTGCTTCCGACGGCTTCCTTCAATTTAAGCTCCCTTATCTAGTCTGCCTCGTTGCACAACACTAAAACCAATATTGCCTGTTCCCTCGTGGACTGCACGACAAGCTACTCAAAAACAAAGCATCTTGTAGACATTCCATGAATTGCTTTTCTTACAATCCACTACCAATCTGACTTTCTCAGTCCCCCTGCATATTGAAATCGCCCATGGTTACTGTAACCTTGCTTTTCCTACACATCTTTCTATCTTCTGATGTATCTGATGGCCCAGCCCCTCACTACTGTTTTTCGGCCTGTATAAGACTCCAACTGTGGTTGCTTTAACATTGTGCTTCCTCAATTTTACTCATGCAGATTCTACACCATCTGACTCTATGTTATTTCTTGTTATTGATTTAATTTCATTTCTTACTAATAAGGCAACCTCACCTCGTCAGCCCACCTGCGTAGCTTTTGGATAGGGTGCATACCCTTGAATATTTAGCTCCCAATCCTGATCCCCTTGCAGTCATGTTTCCGTGATGCCCATCACGTCATACCTGCCAATTTGATCTGGGTCACGAAATCATTTACCCTATTCCTTATACTGCATGCATTCACCTACAACACTGTCAGTCCTGTATTAACCAACCCTCCTCTCATTGTCATCCGTCTTCCAATGTGCTTGAAGTTTGTTTGTTAGTCATTTCTAGATACTCTACCCTATTTATGTCTGTGATGGAGATTTTAATAATCTATCCTGAATTCTGCACTTTTAACCTTTCTACCGCTCGAGTTATGCGATTCATTCAGACTCTGGTCCCAGCATGGATCCGATAAAGGCTGTCCCATCGGAACATCTACCGCAAACCTGCAGACAACCCCACAATGCTACACTTCTCCAGCTTCCACCTAAAATATATTAAAACAGCCATCCCGATGGACAAGCCCTATGCATACACCGGATCTGCTCAGATGAGGAGGGACGTGACGGACACCTGGAAGTACTCAAGGATGCCCTCACAAGAACGGGTACGATGCTCAACTCATCGCCTGCCAGTTCCGATGTGCCACAGCAAGGAACTGGAATGACCTCCTCAGGACACAGACACGTGCTGCAACTGACAGGGTACCCTTCGTTGTTTAGTACTTCCCTGGAGCTGAGAAATTACGTCATGTTCTTCGGGACCTGCAACACTTTATCAATGAGGATGAGCACCTCACCAGGACCTTCCCCACACCTCCACTACTTGCCTTTAAACACCGCCAAACTTCAAACAGACCGTTGTTCGTAGAAAGCTGCCCGGCTCTCAGGACAACTCCATACAACGCTGTCACGGTGCACGCTGCAAGACGGATCAGAGTGTGGACATAGATACCACTATTACGCGTGGGGACACCTCCTACTTGGACATGGAAGGTACTCATGTGACTCAGCCAACGTTGTCTATCTTATAGGTTGCAGGCAAGGATGCCCGGAGGCATGGTACATTGGGGAAACTGAGCAAAGGCTATGGCAACGGAAGAATGGGCACTGCACAACAATCAACAGACAGGAGGGTTCACTCCCAGTTGGGGAACACTTCAGTGGTCCAGCATATTCAGACTCGGCACTTCGGGTGACAATCCTCCTAGGTGGACTTCGGGACAGGCAGCAGATAATAGTTGTCGAGTTCAGAGGCTGATAGCTAAGTTCGGTACCCATAGGGAGAGCCTCAACAAGGACCTTGGGTTCATTTCACATTGTAGGTAACCACCATTACGCTATACTCCTACACACACACACACACACACACACACACACACAAACACACAAACACACACACACACTCACATACACACGGACACACGTACACACTAAATTTTGGTGTGACAAGACTATTCCATGTGCCAATGAGGTTAGGAATAGGAAGGTAGTACAGTTAAATATATGGGCAAAGAGCTGGTCGAGGAGGCAGCACTTCTGATATGTGGATCATTGGGATTCCCAAGACGATAAGATATACACAAGAAGGACGGGATGGACCTTAATTGGCAGCAATCTCCGATATGTGGATCATTTGGATTTGCAGGTCGATAGGATGTACGCAAGAGGACGGGATGGACCTGAACTGGCAGCAATCTCCTGGCAGGCAGGTTTGCTGTTGTCACTCAGGAGGGTTTAAACTAGTGTGGCCGTTGGGGGGACTTTGGGAACCAGAGCATTAGGTCCACAAGTACACGACTGAGGCGGGGTTGGCGACTAATCCCAGTACAGCTAAGACCAACAACAAACAGACAGAGGTTACTGAACACAATGGGCCTGACAGGCTGAAGTGCACTGATTATAATGTGAGGAGTATGACAGGCAAGACGGATGAACTTGGAGCTTGGATGAGTATATATAACTGCTATGTTAATATTATAGAGATTTGTTTGGGAGAGGAACTCAAGAATCCCAATGATACACATATCGGAAGTGCTGCCTCCTCTACCAGTTCTTTGCCCATGTATTTAACTCTACTACCATTCTATCCCTAACCTCATTGGCACATGGAATAGTCTTGTCACACCAAAATTTAAATATCATTTCAGCACAACTCCAGCAAGACTTTTTTCTTTACAATGGACAGACTTGACAATAAACACTTAAGTGTGAGTTTATTAACTGGGAAAGAGGAGACCGCTGAATCACTAAAAGCTTTGTCAGGAGACAGGAAATAGCTAGGATTTGAAATGAAATGTGGATTACGAAACCATGGAAGTGCTGTCCAAACTCAAATGCATGAAAATCTAATTGAAGAGATAAATCAACCATGGCTAATGAGGCTGGTACAATTGCAACATTTAAAATGCAACTGGATGGGTATATGATTAAAAAGGGATATGGACTGGATGCTGGCAAATGGGACGATATGAGATTGGAATATTTGCTTCGGCATGGACGAGATGGATCGAAGGGCCAGTTTCCGTATTGTATATCTCTATGACTCTACTCTGCGGCCTCATTGTTAATTGTGGGCTCGGAAACCCGATTAATGACCGATGTCAGGCTAATTGCCTTATGATTTCTTGTCTTTTGCTTCCCTTCTTTCCTTGCACAGAGATTTACATTCCGATTTG
>NW_025203796.1:3649-5156 GCF_004010195.1 Chiloscyllium plagiosum
TCTCTCTCTCTCTCTCTCTCTCTCTCACTCACTCTCTCACTCTCTCTCTCTCTCTCTGTCTATCTCCAATAACTCTCTCTGCTTTCAGACAGCATAGTTGGAGAGCTCGTGGGTGTACAAAAGACTGAATGGCTTCCATCTGTGCTCTATTAATTCTGAGGTTCTCTGACCCACAATAAAAATGTTATGTGCCTGTAGAGACAAGCTGATTCAGCGAAGGACACAATAAACAGTTGCCACACACAAAATGTGGATTTGCCTGGTAGCTACTCCTCGCAATTAACACTCCCTAGCTCCTGCCTGATACTGACATAACTTGCCTCACTCCAATTCCATAGCTTCTCAAAAGATCCTGACTTATCCATGTTCTTCGCTATCTTCAAACTGAAGGAGTTTCCAAAATGATTCCACAATGCTGTCCCCATGCAATGTCAGTCACCTGTCCAGGCTCATTAGCCAACACGACGTCCAGCATGACCCTTCTGTAGTGGACAATGCACATACCGTTTCAAGTAACCCGCTTGGATGCACCAAACAAATTCTGCCCCATCTCAGCCATTGCTCTCAGGGAGTCCTAGTCAATATTGGGGATGATGAAGACACTCACTGTGACATCTCTGTTTTTATTACACCTTTCCATAACTGGCTCACACTTTTGTTCTCAAAGTCTCGGTGGCTGTTGAAAGGACTATGGTATAATCCGAACACAGTAATTGCATCAATCTTATTTTGTGCTGTACTCATATTGCCTCAGTGGATGAGCCCTCCAGTACGACCTCTCTGAGTGCAAATGCAACATTATCCCTGATTAGTAATACAGCTCCTCCACCTCTTTTACCTTCCTCTGTATTTCGTCTAACACAACAAAACCCTGGAAAGGTGAACGCCCAGTCCTGTCCTTCTCCAAACTAAGTGCTTGTAATGGCTGCAACATCATGGTCCCATGTATTGAATCAGGTTGTAAGATCATCTGCCTTACCCATAATAATCATAGCTTTGACATAAACACACTTCAGCCCAATGCCATCAGATCCTGAGTCGATAGGATATACACAAGAAGGACGGGATGGACCTTAATTGGCAGCAATCTCCGATATGTGGATCATTTGGATTTGCAGGTCGATAGGATGTACGCAAGAGGACGGGATGGACCTGAACTGGCAGCAATCTCCTGGCAGGCAGGTCTGCTGTTGTCACTCAGGAGGGTTTAAACGAGTGTGGCCGTTGGGGGGACATTGGGAACCAGAGCATTAGGTCCACAAGTACACGACTGAGGCGGGGTTGGCGACTAATCCCAGTACAGCTAAGACCAACAACAAACAGACAGAGGTTACTGAACACAATGGGCCTGACAGTCTGAAGTGCACTGATTATAATGTGAGGAGTATGACAGGCAAGACGGATGAACTTGGAGCTTGGATGAGTATATATAACTGCTATGTTAATATTATAGAGATTTGTTTGGGAGAGGAACTCAAGAATCCCAATGATACACATATCGGAAGTG
>NW_025203796.1:5786-7344 GCF_004010195.1 Chiloscyllium plagiosum
CTTCAAACATTGCAGCTTCCACAGCACATTCTCATCAGCACCAATCACTCCACTCATCTCTCGCCCTTGACTGTCAACCATTGTGAGGACTGTTTCAAAGCACTTATTCATTTCATTCTCCAATTCTTTTCTTCTCCCTTTCTCTGTGGCTGGCCTCGTTTTCAAGTTGCCCAATGTTCACTCTTGCATCTCTTCCTGTTATAAATCTTACCTAAACTCTTGCAGTCTCCTTTCCTATGCGAAGCTAGCTTATACGTTCCATATTCCCCACCTCATTGTTTCTTTTGAATTGTCCTCTGCTGCTATAGAAAGGCTTCCCAGTCTTACCGTGACTGAGGGAGACCATTCCGGGGAATTGACTGCTGCAGGCAACATGTAACTACGCTAATCCTGTTAGCCATCATTGGGTGGCATGATGACACAGCTCTGCTGCCTCACAGTGCCAGGGAGTCGGGTTCAATTCCAATCTCTGGAGCCTATCTGTGTGGCGTTTGTACAATCTCCCCATGTTTGCATTAGGAGAATTAACTCCTTTCGTTTCTCCATTGTCTATCTCTGTGTTTATGCCATCGGCAGTATTTCTGCTTCAGGTCGATGCAGAAATGCGGCAAATGCAACCAGTTTTCGTAAAAAGAGACCCTGGTGTTCAGGCTGCCCTGGGAGTTCAGGAGAATTGCCTGGCCACTTGTGTGAGTGCAGTGTCACGAGTTCCCAAGCTATCCCTCTCAGTCCCTCAGTCCATCCATTTCTGCATGCATCCTTTCCTCGACCCACTCCTGAGACTCCTCAGAACTCATCGCCTGGCATTGAATGCTCACTAAGCAGGATTGTGTACCCAAAGACACTGGGCACTTTGTGACCCACTAGGGATGCTGGATAAAGACCCTGCCATTGAAAGGAACAGAATAACTACAATTCAGTTGAATAGCAAAGCATAGTAAACGGGCTGAATGGCATCCAATGGCGTGGTCTTTATCCAAACCGTGCTTGGATCAGAGTACTCGGGGATCGCACATCCACGGCTGCAGACAGGGCTTTAAACGAAATAGGGTGAGGGAGGGTAAGGTCAGATATTGAATGAATTAGAAAACCCGAGTTAAAGGAGGAGGTAAGAGTGCTGAAGTCACGAGAAATTATTAAAATCTCCATCACAGACATAAATATGACAGAGTGTATGGAGCGTGTTAGCAACCAAGCTTCAGGCACACTGGACAAACGAGTGACAACGTGAAGAGGAACGGTTAATACAGGACTGAAGGTGTTATATCTGAATGTATGCAGTGGAAGGAATCGAGTAAATGAGCTTGTGGCGCAGATCAGAATTGGCAGGTATGACGTCGCAGGCATCACGAAGACATGGTTGTAAGGGTATCAGGTTTGGGAGCTGAATATTCAAGGATATACATCTTGTTGAAAAGATAGGCAGGTGGGCGGAGGAGGTGGGGTTGCTTTATTGGTAAGAAATAAAACTAAATCAATAGTAAGAAATTAAGTCGGGTCAGATGATGGGGAATCTGTGTGGGTAGAATTGAGGTATCGAAAAGGTGAAATAAAAAAC
>NW_025203796.1:7456-8927 GCF_004010195.1 Chiloscyllium plagiosum
AACCTGCAAAATGGAAATTCTAAATTGGTGTAAAGTGTCAGATGAATCACGGATGTACGTGGGCAGGGACTGGACCAGGAGGAATTACTGAGTCAAAGTAGGAAGAGATGAGTTGTTTGTAGAAGGTGCAGACTGAAGCAATGTGTCTGCCTGGGCCACCCTGTTTGTGGATGTCTGTAGGAGATGGAAATGACCTGTGCAATCAGAGGGCCATCAGCTTGGTGCCATTGGCTGGTGTTTGGGAGGGCAGTGTTGGGGGGAGGAGGGGATCACCAGGAGAAATTAGATCAGTTATCTCAGTTGATAAAATGGCCTGATGTGCCATGCTGGGGGTCATGGTCGAAGAAAAGACTTGCTATATGTTATTTTCTGTCACTTGATTCTTGTTCAGATTGTGCAGCTATTCTGAATTTCTGTATCTCCATCAAGCGTAGACGGCATGTATTTTCTCGCCTAGTGTGGCGTCTCAAGATTTTTTAAACTTTTTTTTTACAGTATGTGCAACCATGGGCGTTTGTCCTAATAATTTGCTTCCAATTCAAGGAAAACGTGAGAATATGATTTCAACTCCGGCAGTGTGATCATTATGTGCAATTTAATTGAATCTTTATCCTCATCACACTCACTCTTTCAAACAAACAATAAATGAATTCATAAATTCTGCAGATTTTCTTTTTCAGCTCGCTCGATTGTTGGGAATGTTACAAAGGACATACTTCAGTGTCACGGAAAATACAAATGTTCCAGTACAAGATGCCAAATCCTAGTCCATTCTAAATTATTCACAAGCTTTATAAATAAAACATGCAGAGGTGGGAGAAAGTACGTAAAAAGAGAGTTCAGCTTTGTGTTCAACATGCCATTTCAGGCTCCTTCATAAAAGACCTTAACTACATCACTCTGTAAATTCCCCAAAATAAGAACAGCAAGAGACTGTCCCACTATCTCCATCGCTGTGAGCATCATGGGGTGAGGAACACAATCTGCAAGGTTACACAGCATCCTCACTTGAATCAATATAATTGTCCCTTCACCGTCACTTGTTCATAATCCTGTGGCTCTCTTTGAAACATATCAGTTAGTGTCCCTGCACCACGAGGATCACTGGGGTTCACCACCATATTCTGAATGGAAATTAGACATAGGCAATAAATGCTGGTCTTGCTAACGGAATTCACCTTACAAGAACAACTGACAGGAATCTGCTCTATTAAAGGCATCCATTCTAACTTATCTGATTCCTAACGCAGTTTTAATGAGGCTTTTACTTTGACGTAAGCATCTGATCTTTCCATAACTCCATGCAACTTCCACAAGTGTTTTCGCAATGCTGATTAAAAATCACATTTGCAAGTTGTGCTCATCATTCTGAAAGGGAGAGCCGTTGTGCGCTTGAGAACGCTTTCATTATTTGTCAGTATATAAAGGCAATATCAACGGAGAAACTAAGATCAGGAGTAAGTGTTTGGGC
>NW_025203797.1:0-2058 GCF_004010195.1 Chiloscyllium plagiosum
CTCACTAAAATGTACAACTTCTCAAGGACTTGTTCATTTTTTAACATATTTTGAGGCACATCAAAATTCACAACATCCAGATTTGATTCCTCGCTCTGTGGGGCAGTAACTAACACCATTTCTCCTGTTCTTTCTCTCTAGCATAATGAGGTTTCAACATGTTCATATGACATCCCCAGTACAGTTTTTCTTCTATCTGCCATATTTACTAGATAGATCACCTGAATCAACTCTTTCTCAATCTGATAGGTCCCCTAAACCTGGCTTTGTAGGGATCGCCTATTGCTTGTAACAATATTAACACATCATCCCCTCGGGAAAACGTCTGAGTCTCAGAGTTTTTAATCTGGCACCTGCTTCATTCTACGCTGTGCCCTCTTTACGTGCTGGTTAGCTAAATCATCAACTCGATTTAATGTCTCCATCACCTCTGATACGTAATCTAATCTAAGTGTGAGATCTCCGACTTTGGTCCTGTCAATTTCTTTTTGATTAATTTCAAACAGCCTCTCACTTCATGTTGAATATTAACTCGAAGGGAGTAAAATGAGTAGATTTATTTGGGGCAAACAATATGAATGGGATACCTTTATCCCAGTCATTCGGGTAATCCTGACAGTATGTCAACATGGTCTTCAAGGTCTGATGCCACCTTTCTAAAGCTCCCTGGGATTCAGGATGATATTCACTGGGATTAAAATGCTGTATACTGAAGCTAACCATAACCCCCTTAAACAGCCTAGCAGTAAAATGTGACCCTTGATCCAACTGAATCTCTCTGGGTAGCCCATACCTGGGAACAAGGCTACTAACTCTTCTCCCACCTTTTTTGCCTTGATACTCCGTAATGGAATTGCCTCCGGAAATCTGGTTGACACATCCATTATGGTTAACATGTTCTGGTTCCCACTTTTAGTTTTCAGGAGGGGACCTACACAATCAATTACAATCCACGCGAAAGGGAATTGACAACAGGCTGGTTTGTTACCGCCTGGGGCTTACCTACCATTTGGCATGTATGACACGTATAGCAAAAGTTAACCACATCCTTGTGCATTCCAGGCCAATAAAAATGTTTTTGTACCTTAGCCTGAATCTTTCATACACCTTGGTGACCTCCTACAGGTAGTTCATGTGCTCATCATAACACTTCCTGTCTGTATGCTACCGGCAACACAACCTGGTGCACTTTGGCCCATTTCTCCTCTGCCGTAGTCTCCATTTCCCTCTTTGGATTCTATCTTTCAGAATATAACCCTCAGAATACACTCTGCCTCCTTTTCAGAGTACACATCCACACATATATCTTTTATTGTCTTGTCTTGCTGTTGCAAGTCCCTTAGCCTTTCAGGACTAAACGCTTCTGTCTGACCCTCTGCCTGTTCAGGTTTTTCTGCACCATTATGTCAAACAGGGTGTCCACCAACTGAACCTCAGCTCCTTCATCTTTTTCTTCAGTTTTTCCTTCTTGCTGTGACTTATGTTAGTGGGATCTTGTTACTACTCAGTCTGGGAAAATATCAGAATATTTTTCTTTTAATTCCTCAGTTTGGTGATCTTCCTTGGGCTTCACCACAAGAAGGGATGTCACTCCCACCTTGGATCCTGCCAAATCATTCAGAAGAACAAACTGAATTCCTGGAACCAACACTCTGTCAAACTCTGACTGTTACTCTCCCAGGTAAAACCAAGAACTGCAGATGCTGGAAACCAGAGTCTAGATTAGACAGTGGTGCTGGAAAAGCACAGCAGGTCAGGCAGCATCTGAGGAGCAGGACTGTTACTCTCCCAGCCTTGAGTTGGCACTCTAACCTGATCTTACATAAGGGAATGCTAAATTTCTGTCTCTCTATCCCACAGATTACCAAACTCTCGGGTAACAGATCAGGAAGAGTGCAAATTCACTCATTTCTTACAATTAGAGACTGGTTAGATTGTGTATTTCTCAAAATTATAACTTCTTATCCTACTCCCCCTGTTCTTTCTGAGTAACCTTTACCCACAGAGGTGAATTCTTTGTGGAGATCAGATACTAACCCCATACCCAGCCCCTGCCTC
>NW_025203797.1:2071-3905 GCF_004010195.1 Chiloscyllium plagiosum
AATGCCTTTCTTCAACAACCAGCACTGTGACTTTACATGTGTCACTTTCCCACAGTGGGAACACCTGAGGCCTCTCACCTCCTTTCCACCCTCTTGGGCTTGTTTTCTAACCTGTGGTAAATACTTACGTGTTCTCTACTTTTTGTTTCCTCGTGTAGGAACTCCACTTCTCCCAACTTCTATCCCTCACAGGGCAAAATTCTGCCCGGAAGTTTCTCTTATACACCAATATGTATTCATCTGCTAATCCTGCTGCACTTCTCACTTCCTGAACTTTCTGTTCTTCCACATGAATTCTGACCATCTCTGGAAGTGAGTTTTTAAACTCCTCCAGCAGAATAATCTCTCTGAGCCTCATAGGTCTTATCTATCTTTAAGGCTCACATCCATCTATCAAATTGATTATGTTTCATTCTTTCAAACTCAACTTAAGTTTGATGTGGTTCCTTCTTTATGTTTCTGAACCGCTGTCTGTATGCTTTTGGGACCAATTCATAAGAACTCATAGAGTCATAGAGATGTACAGCATGGAAACACACCCTTCAGTCCAACCCGTCCATGCCAACCAGATATCCCAACCCAATCTCATCCCACCTGCCAGCACCCGGCCCATGTCCCTCCAAACCCTTCCTATTCATATAAGAGGCATTTGGGTGGGTATATGTTGCAATTGTACCAGCCTCCAACACATCCTCTGGCAGCTCATACCATACACGTACCACCCTCAGCGTGAAAAAGTTGTCCCTTAAGTCTCTTTTATATCTTTCCCTTCTCACCCTAAACCTATGCTCTCCAGTTCGGGATTCCCCGACCCCAGGGAAAAGACTTTGTCTATTTATCCTATCCATGCCCTTCATAATTTTGTAAACCTCTATAAGGTCACTCCTCAGCCTCCGACGCTCCAGGGAAAACATCTCCAGCCTGTTCAGCCTCTCCCTGTAGCTCAGATCCTCCAACCCTGACAACATCCTTGTAAATCTTTTCTGAACCCTTTCAAGTTTCACAACATCTTTCCAATAGGATGGAGACCAGAATTGGACGCATTATTCCAACAGTGGCCTAACCAATGTCCTGTACAGCCGCAACATGACCTCCCAACTCCTGTACTCAATACACTGTCCAATAAAGGAAAGGATACCAAACGTCTTCTTCATTATCCTATCTACCTGCGACTCTACTTTCAAGGACCTATGTACCTGCACTCCAAGGTCTCTTTGTTCAGCAACACTCTCTAGGACCTTACCATTAAGTGTATAAGTCCTGCTAAAATTTGCTTTCCCAAAATGCAGCATCTCGCAATTATCTGAATTAAACTGCATCTGCCACTTCTCAGCCCATTGACCCATCTGGTCCAGATCCTGTTGTAATCTGAGGTAACCCTCTTCGCTGTCCACTACACTTCCAATTTTCGTGTCACCTGTCAACTTACCAACTGTACCTCTTATGCTCGCATCCAAATCATTTATGTAAATAACAAAAGGTAGAGGGCCGAGCACCAATCCTTGTGGCACTCCACTGGTCACAGGCTTCCAGTCTGAAATACAACACTCCACCACCACCCTCTGTCTTCTACCTTTGAGCCAGTTCTGTATCCAAATGGCTAGTTCTCCCTGTATTCCATGAGATCTAACCTTGCTAATCAGTCTCCCATGGGGAACCTTGTCGAACGCCTTACTGAAGTCCATATAGATCACATCTACTGCTCTGCCCTCATCAATCTTCTTTGTTACTTCTTCAAAAAACCCAATCAAGTTTGTGAGACATGATTTCCCACACACAAAGCCATGTTGACTATCCCGAATCAGCCCTTGCCTTTCCAAATACATGTACATCC